>NW_026125573.1:0-110000 GCF_943737965.1 Phodopus roborovskii
TTTTTTGCATCGATGTTCATCAGGGATATTGGTCTGTAGTTTTCTTTCTTAGTTGTGTCTTTGTGAGGTTTGGGTACCAAAGTTATTGTGGCCTCATAAAAAGAGTTTGGCAATAAACCTTCTGTTTCTATCTTGTGGAACAGTTTGAGGAGTAGTGGTAATAGTTCTTCCTTGAATGTCTGGTAGAATTCTGCAATGAATCCATCTGGCCCTGGACGTTTTTAACTTGGAAGGCTTTCGATGACTGCTTCTATTTCATTGCGGGTTATAGGTCTATTTAAGTTGTTTGTCTGTCCTTGATTTAATTTTGGTAAGTGATAGTTATCCAGAAACTTGTCCATTTCCTTTGAATTTTCAATTTTTGTGGAATACAGATTTTCAAAGTATGACCTGAAAATTGATTGGATTTCCTCTGTGTCTGTTGTTATGTTCCCCATTTCGTTTCTGATTTTGTTAATTTGCATGTCCTCTCTCTGCTTTTTGTTAATTTGGATAAAGGTTTGTCTATCTTGTTGATTTTCTCAAAAAAACCAACTCTTTGTTGCATTGATTTTTGTATTGTTTTCCTTGTTTCTATTTTGTTGATTTCAGCCCTCAAGTTGATTATTTACTGGCGTCTACTCCTGCTGGGTGAATTCGCTTCTTTCTGTTCTAAGGTTTTCAGTTGGGCTGTTAATTCTTTTATGTGACTATCCTCTGTTTTCTTCATATGGGCACTTAGATCAATGAACTTCCCTAGTAGCACTGCTTTCAAGGTGTCCCATATGTTCGGGTATGTTGTATCCTCATTCTCGTTGAACATTAGAAAGTCTTTAATTTCTTTCTTTATTTCTTCTTTGACCCAGGAGTGGTGCAATTGCACATTGTTAAGTTTCCATGGGTTTGCAGGTTTTCTGCTATTTGTGTTGTTGTTGAATTCCAATTTTAAAGCATGGTGGTCCGATAAGATACAGGGGCCTATTCCTATTCTCTTGTATCTGTAGAGGTTTGTTATGTCTCCTAGTATGTGGTCGATTTTAGAGAAGGTTCCATGTGGAGCAGAGAAGAAGGTATATTCTTTTGCCTTTGGATGGAATGTTCTATAGATGTCTGTTAGCCCCAGTTGAGACATAACTTCTGTTAATTCTTTTGTTTCTTTGTTGAGTTTCTGATTTGTGGTCCTGTCTAGTGTTGAGAGTGGTGTATTGATGTATCCCACTATAAGTGTGTGAGGTTTTATATGAGCTTTGAATTTTAGTAGTGTTTCTTTTACGAATGTGGGTGACTTTGTATTGGGGACATAGATGTTCAGAATTGAGACTTTGTTTTGATGGAATTCTCCTGTGATGAATATGAAATGACCATCTTAATCTCTTTTGATTAATTTTGGTTTGAAGTATAACGTGTTAGATATTAAGGATAGCTACGCCTGCTTGCTTCTTATTTTCATTTGATTGGAAAATTTTTCCCAACCCTTTACCCTGAGGTAATGTCTATCTTTGAAGCTTAGATGTGTTTCTTATATGCAGCAGAAGGATGAATTCTGTCTTCGTATCCATTCTGTTAGCCTGTGCCTTTTTATAGGTGAGTTAAGACCATTAATGTTGAGGGTGAGTAAGGTCCATTGATTGTTGATGCTTGTTTAATTTTGGTTTGTTGTTGGCAGTGGTATTATGAATATATTTGTTCTGCTTCACCCTAGGTTTCTGGTGTAGTTGGATTATCTGTTGCCTACATTTTTGTGGGCATAGTTACCTTCTTGGGTTGAAATTTTCCTTCCAATACTTTCTGTAGGGCTGGATTTGTAGATACATATTGGGAAAATCTGGTTTTGTCATTGAATATCTTGTTCTCTCCATCTATAGTGATTGAGAGTTTTGCTGGATATAGTAGCCTAGGCTGGCAACCTTGTTCTCTTAATACTTTTAGAACATCTATCCAGGACCTTCTGGCCTTGAGGTTTTCCATGGAGAAGTCAGGTGTAATTTTGATAGGTCTTCCTTTATATGTTACCTGTCCTTTTTCCTTCGCTGCTCTTAATATTCTTTCTTTATTCTGTATGCTAGGTGTTTTGATTATTATATGTTGAGGGGTCTTTTTTCTTTGGTCCAGCCTATTTGGGGTTCGGTATGCTTCTTGTACTTTTATGGGCATGTCCTTCTTCAGATTTGGAAAGTTTTCCTCGATGATTTTGTTGAATATGTTTTCAGCACCTTTGATCTGGGCTTCCTCACCTTCGTCTATGCCTATTATTCTTAGGATTGGCCTTTTCATGGTGTTCCACATTTCCTGGATGTTTTGTGTTAATGATTTTTGGATTTATGATTTTCTTTGGTCGATGAATCTATTTCTTCTAGTTTATCTTCTGCACCTGAGATTCTCTCTTCCAACTCTTGAATTCTATTGGTTATGCCTGTGTCTGTGGTTTCCGATTTTTTGCCAAGCTTTTCAATTTCCAGCCTTCCTTCAGTTTGTGTTGCCTTTATTTTCTCAATTTCAGTTTTCAAGTCTTGAACCGTTTCCTTCACCTGGTTAATTGTTTTTGCTTGGCTTTCTGTACTTTCCTTAAAGAATTTGTTCATTTCTTCCACTTTTTTGTTTGTTTTTTCCTCCATTTTTTAAGGCATTTTCTCACATCTTCTTTGAGGGCCTCTATCATTTTTATGATGGTGATTTTTAATTCGTACCCTTCTGCTTCCTCTGCTTTGTCGTTGTGTTTCATTGTAGTTGGTGTAGATTCCCTAGATTCTGGTGGTGTCATGTTTGTCTTTCTGTTGTTAGGTGTTCTCTTGTATTGCCCTCTTCCCATAGTTTCTTCCAGTAGGTGTTTGTGGTGTCTCTTCCCTCTCTCTATGGTCCTTCCCTGATGGGCTTATTTGGATCTGAGATTCAATATCTGTAGCTCTGTGTGGTCCAAGCTCTCTATTAGGTTTCTCCGCAGACAGGGATCCAGGGATGGGGTCAAGGATGAGGATCCAGAAGAAGATGCCAGCAGGTACTTACAGTGGTCCTCTGGCCAATAGCTCTGGCCAATAACCGGCAGAAGAGGACGAGGGCTGAGCTTGAACTTGAGAATGTTTTGCAGGGTAGTGGGATCTCACTGGAAACTGGCACTCTCCCGCTGATACCTCATTCTTTGGCAGGGGCCTGGATTTGGGGATCAAGTATCTTGCCTGCAGGAACTCTGAGTGGACCTGCAGAGATAGGCGGATCTCTGGGAGGGGCCCGGGACTCCAGCAGAGGACTGGAGGCAGGGTCAGAGACCAAGCCTGTGGAAATTACAGGTGGCCCTGCATGGATAGTCAGGTCTCCTTTGTTGGGAGTTGCTGTGAGAAGTCTCTGAAGTAGGGTGGACTGTTGGCTCCACCCTCTGTTCCAGTGCTCAACCAGAGGTGGGGTAGGGCACAGGGTAGGGGGGTAGGCTGGAGGTGGGGATGGGTGGGGGTGTATCAGAGCTCCAAGGGTGCTCTCTATGGGTACTGGAGACAGGAGAAGCAGGATCAGGGGCCAATCCTGGGAGTTCAGGCATGTTAGGGGGGAAAAGAGGTTGTAGGGGACAGGCAACCCCAATTGGGCCCAGACTCACCTCTGGCCAATAGCCGGCGGAAGAGCTTAATATATGGATCTTAATCTAAATTATAAACATTGTCTTTGATATTCATGATTATTGGTCTACATAATTTGACTGGGAATTAATGAAGTAGGTGTTATTATTACTCAACTTTTGTAAATGACTAAGAAGAAATCCCTATGTATCTAAAATAAGGATGTAGGCAGAAGAAATGAGACTTAAATAAAGCATTTTCCCTATTCTTGGAGGATCAATACATAGTATTTTCTTTTTCTCTTTTCCTTCGTTAATAATTTAATTTAAACTCAAACAACATGAATTTTCTTCTCATTTATATGGGATTTAATGATTACTTGAAATAAAATAATCACAGATTTTAAATAAAACACATATGAATATACTTTTAGGGAATATTTGGAAAATAAGTTGATACTAAAGTTTTTTCAGAATTGAAAATTAATATAGTAGATTTTATGAAACCTCTTATGTTTTTACCCAGTTCCTTCCTGTGAAAACTGACTGTCTGTATCACATACAATATATCATACTTCACAACATGTTTGGGCTAAAGTTTTATTTGTAGGGCTATAATTTTTTTCTTTTAATTTTACATATCACTCCCCATTCCCTCTCTCCCTCCCTCCCTCTTTCCATCTCTCCCACCCTCTCATGACACCCAACAACCCTCCCCTCCCATCCCTCCCACTCCACATGTAAGACCTTCCAGGAGGGGTATCTAAATCTGTCAAGTTATTTGGAGTAGGACCTAGGCCTTCTCTCCTATTTCTAGGTTATGGGAGTATCCTTCCATGGGGGATGTGCTCCCAAAGTCCTTTTGTGCACCAGGAATACATCCTCCTTCCACTGACCAAGATCCCTTAGACAGCCCAGGCCGTCTAGCTGAGACCCATGTTCAGAGGGTCTGAGTCAATCCCATGCTGGATTCTCAGCTATTCGTCTGGGGGCCCATTAGCTATTCCTTGTTCAGGTCAGCTGTCTCTATATGTTTCTGTAGCCTAGTCTTGGTCTCCCTCTCTTCATCTGGATTCCAGTTTGGCCTAGTGTTTAGTTGTGTGTGTCTGCTTCTGTTTCCATCAGCTACTAGATGAGGGCTCTATGATGGTGGATGAGTTAGTCATCAATTTTATTATCAGAGAAAGGCATTTATGGTATCCTTTCAACTGTTGCTCAAATGTTAGTTGGGGTCAGTTTTGAAGGTACTTGTACATTGCTCTAGGTTCATTTTTCTCTTCAAACCTATAATGGCTCCTTCTATTATTCTCTCTCTCTTCTCTTGTGTATTCCTCCTCTGATGCAATATTCCTAGTCCCATGTGCATTCCTCTCTTACCCTTCTCTTTCTCCTAGTTCCCTTTCCACTCGCTGCCCCACCACTCCTCATATCATCAGGAGATCTTGTCCCTTTCTTTTTCTGTGAAGGACCTTATATGAATTTCTTAGAATCCTGCTCTTATCCTAGCTTCTCTGGCAGTGTTAATTATAGGCTGGTGATCCTTTGCTCTATGAACATATATGAGTGAGAACATACCATGGTCCTTTTTTGTGTGATATTCCACAAAACAATTTTTTCCATTGATGGAACTGTTGGAAAGCCATCTTTATCAGCTCAACACACATCTAACTACTTGGCTTGCATGGAGCAATCTCATAAAATTTGGACATGTTAAAATATTAGTTATAAAATAAATGAACACTCTGCTAAGAAACCTAGTCAATAACTAGCACACATTTCTGAAACATGTTATGCTTCTGATACTGGGTATTTAATTTCAGTGCATTTACTATATATGTACTTAAATAATTATTGTCATTTCTACCCGTTTGCACTGTTGCTACCTAATATTATGATTAGTTATTAATTTCAACTGAATAGTCAGGATCTAGGAATGATATTACTTTCTAATTGACAGTCATAGATAGATATTTTTGTATATAATGAATCTTGTCCTCCAAACAAATTAATGTCTTCTAAAAGTGCAATATGTGAAGAAGTTAAGATTACTGCCTACAAAATAACTACTAGGCCATTATATATTGTATTGACTAGCAATGACAGACTGTACCTATAATAATAGCTAATATTTTTTCCTGGATTTTTCTGATATTTTTCTTTGTCTATATCTTCCTAATGTTGAAGTTGTGAACAGCCCTTATATTGTGGAAGAGACAGACAGAAGGAGGGAGAGACAGAGAGAAAATGAATGTTTATTAAGAGATAACAATATGACTAATGCTAAGTTTGAATTAGAAAATGAATAATTTCAAACACAATGATAGTTTAGCAATTAACCAAAACAGAAAAAAAAAAAAAAAAAAAGAAAGTGCTCTCCTAAATTTAATGGTGTAGTGTTTCTTTTAAGGAACATGATTATATATTTATCCATACGATTACAGATGGGATTCAAAATAAATTTCAATGAAATTACAGAAGTTAAAAAATGAAGAAAATTGAAGTTATAACCATTAGAGCACTAGTCTATAATTTTAAAACATATTCATCATGTGTGATATTCACAAAATTTGAATTTAGAAAATAAAGAATGTAGACATTTTGGGGAAAGAAATAAATTTTGGGGGATGGAAAAGGAGATGGCAAATTTGAACAACATGAAATTATATACATGTACAAAATATGTCATTAAAAAGCCATTATTTTGTATGATTACCCCCAAAATTTAAATAATAATAAAAGGACAAAGAAATACAGACATACAGAAAGAAATTAAGTGTGTGATTAATAATCTTCAGTGTTTCTGCTACATGAAGAATAGACCTGAATTATAAGAATTATAATATGGTGTTACAAGTAGTTTTCTGCCAGGCTGGTCCCACAGCCAAGTCAGCCCCAAATAACACACAGAGATGCTTTATTTGATATAAAGCTATTGGCCTGTTACTAGTGTTTCTTATTGGCTAGCTCTGTCTTAAATATTAACCCATTTCTCTCAATCTAATTATTTCCATGTGGTCATAGCTTACCAGAGAGAGCTCCCGGAGTTCTGCTCTATCGGTCCTACATGTTAAATCCCCTGCAACCTCCACTCTGAATCCTCCTTGTCTCCTAGTTCTGCCTATCTTGCTTTCCTATTGGTGAACAGTGCTTTATTCATTAACCAATACGAGAAACATATTTACCGAATGACATCTCCCGTAATCTCTTTTCTGTCTAAAATAAAAAGAAGTGTTTTAACCTTAACATAGCAAAATATATAACAAAACAGTTATCAAATAAGAACCAAAGTTAACAATGTTTAGTTCATTAACATTTAGCGAGATTTAAATATTTTATCATATATCCTATCTTTGTGAGTCTAAAATCATATATGTAATTCATCTTTAATCCTAACTAAGGAAAACTATAACTACAACTATCCATTTTCCATCAAAGACCACAGAAGGATAATATATAAAGTCTAGAAATGACAGAGACAACTCACTACCTGGTCAGTCACTGAAATTTCTTCTGTAATGTTCCACCTTCAACCTATAGGCCATATTGTATATGGCAGAATGCTCAGCAAACCAGGGAATTTTAAATTGTCCTACCTGTGTTGGAAGCTTGTCAGGCACTTTAAACTTTAAACTGTCTTCTTGTATTGGCAGTTTGTCAGTCATTTTTCTTTGTGTCCTGTAGAATGTCTGGCAGACTCATGAAACAGGAACCCTGGAGCAATGTCCATCTTGTATCATCAGTCACTTTCATGTGGGTCCTGCATGTACAGTTTACATAGCATAAAGTCAGTCTAGACTAGACCAGTAGACCAGTATCTTGTCCAAAGGGCTAGACTTGCCATATTGGAAATAAACACCATAACGAGTTTCTTCAATGTCCACCTTCCATTTTGACACAGGTGGTTTTGCCAGGAGCAGTAGTGCCTCTGTCAAGTAAAACCCTAAACCATTTTAAATGCTATATTCTGTAGGTCTTTGAAAGTTTTGAAGAATGCCTATCCACCTCAAATGCATCTAGAAAACCTAACTAACTTAACTCTAAGTTTTGACTATCATAAGTAACTATTTATAATCTATACTAAAGTATGCATTACATTTGTAAATGAGCTATATAAACACAATACCTAAACAAGAGGAGAAACATACAAATTTTGAAATGGACCTTAAATTGTATCAATAAATTAAAATCCACTCCAAAACAAAGCATTCATTTCTCTACCATAATCCCCTTTTTGCCTTTAAAAAGAGTTTGGTTGTGGCCATTAATAATTTAAATGAAAATGAACATTTATAAAAAACATTTTGGCATCATTCTATTTTTGTTTCCACAGAAAATGAAAAGATATGGATTCCTTTCAGATTAATATGGTTTGATCAAGAAAGATCCCATAAAACAACATCCCAGATGATCCAACATTCAAAACAACTGGGACAAGGTAGCCTTACAGACCACTAAAGCCAGTATTACTTTGTCTTCTTCGGAACCCTATGAAAGGGCACCCTACAGCAGTAAGCAGTTTGGAAAAAGTGATGCCCAAATTCGCAAATATTGGGATCTCATCCTAGTGAATGGAATAAAGTAAGCTACCTCACTGTCAGGGACCTCTAAGCTAGCTCAAGCTTCACAACTGCCTCCCACATAAAAAGGACCTAGTTCAGCCCCCTGAAATCTCCACATTAGTAATTCTGGAATTCAAGGGTTTTGACAAGCTACATTCAGCTGTCTTCGTAGATTTCTCAATCCTGATCTTGTCCTCCCTTGCTCATATATTTCCTCCTTACTCCTTCCTCCTTCCCCTACACTCTAGGAGATTTGCCTGGTTCTCTGTTGTGGGTTTCTGTCTTGTTTCTTAAATGAAACTGGATGAGAGCTCTATGGTGATAGTAGAATAGTAGTTTTTGTAACTTGCATTAAGGCATAAATATTCTCACTTGTATCTATTCTCCTCTGCACTAAGAAGGATATGTTTCTGTAATGTTTGTTTTGAGGATGAAATTTATTTGTTCAGTGGTATTCAGACAGATATGACATAAATATGTACAAAATATGCTCATTAGTGACATTTCACATGAGAGTCCAGTAGTTACCTATAGGATCAATTGTGCCCAGTAAAGGATAGTAATACACTTTGGGTCTCCAAATTGGATAATTGTATTGGCCTTACTTTGGGGGACTACAACCTGATCCAGCCAACTTGCCTGCTTTGTAACTGAGAAGAGGAGGGTGGATTGAAAAACAACATGTAAAGATACTAATGAAAAGATAGAGACACAGAATAAAATCAGGAAGGCAAACCAGTGATTACTGAACTCCCCATGTTTATTCTTCAGCATTCTAATACACTCATACCGAAATAAGGAAAATGGCAAAATACTTCTTTTTTATGATACAAGGAAGAAATAAACTTTCTTCTTTAATTCTCCAAACATTAAGAAAAGAAACTCTAGACTAAATCTCTCATTATCTGGCCTTGAGGTTTAAGAGTGATCAGACCTTAAACCAAGCCTCTTGTTACTTAGATAAGACACCCATGACCAAGACCAAGCATTGAACAGTAACCATGCCTTAAATCTTCAGGTGCCTTAAATCTTTAGGTCTTATGACTTTAACCTTGGAGGAGCAAGGATAGTTTTGGCCTATGTGACCTTAAGTCAAGATCAATTGAAGCCATTTTATGGACCTCTACATAAAATGAATCAAATATTTATTTCCCTAGTCTTCAGCTGAGTTCAAATCACAGCGAGAATATCTCAACAAATAAGAAGTAACCTAAGTTCTTCGGACTGAGAAATAAGTACTTATAATATATTAGGCCTATGGTTGCCCACAGTGAAACAAAATCTGGCATAAGTTATGAATACAATAATATTATTGACACTCATTGCTTAAAATCTCAGTATATGTTTACTTTTTTCATTAAAAAAAACTGTTTCTAAAATAAATGGTTGTAGAAGGCATTTTAGGAATATCTTGGTGGATTTGCCTTCCTTTTACTGCTTCAATACAGATTGCATAATTCCAGATATTGTGTTAATATGAAGGAACTGGATGTCAGTAGAGATCCTATTTATTACTTTTCTATTCAAATGGAAAATAATTTTCAAATGTGATCTTAAAAGACGCAGAGAATAAGATCACATGTTCACTTGTAGCTAATAAATCAAGGCTAATAAATCAAGTAATACATTAATCTTACAATGATAGCTAAATTATAACATTTTGCTTGGGGCTATTCAATGCAGTTTTATACAAATAGTTCTGATATGAAGAAAGCAAGGAAGAAATGGATATATATATATATATATATATATATATATATATGTGTGTGTGTGTGTGTGTGTGTGTGTGTGTGTGTGTGTGTGTGTGTGTGAAAATAAATTATGATTTGTAGTGTTAGCCTTGTTTATTATATCCTGTAATTAATGTTCCTAAACACACTTATATTGTATAAGTAAAGCAATAAACCTGCATGATTGTATACATTTAGAATGTGTGTGTTACTTTCTTGAGAAAATGTTGTGCATTCAGAAGACTTTACTAACGTATGTTACACAGTTAATTGAAACAGTGTAAGTATGAAAGTTAATTGAAGCAAGGAAAGAATAGTATCAAAGTGAAGTAATTGCCACATAAGGTTCATATTTTGTGGCCAGTCATCCTAACAATGTGGCTAAAGAGAATAAAATTTGGTATGTTAGATTTAATGATACTGAAAGTAGAGAGTTCATATTAAGATGCAGTCCAGGTACATAATCTGAGTTTATGATGCCTACATTTTATTACTCACTTTCTCCTATACTATTGGATGTTATATTAAAGTGCAATTTCAGATATTCAAGGCAAGGTTGTGATACTGTTGTAAAAGCCTTGCGATGCAAAAGGATTGAATCTTATTGAGATATGTCTCTATAAATGTCATTTTCATGCTTTTGAAGTGTATGAAAAACTTATCTTTCTAATACTTACTGAAACCTAAAATACAATCACATGCATTTTAAATTGACTTAGGATTCTATTTTGAAAATACAAATGCCATACAAAATGATCCCTTTAACCAAAAAGATTAAGTAGTTAATATTTACTTCCATAAAATGTTTAGTTTGCTTTTGGTCATACTTTATAGAAAACTTCTGTTCTATAGCATTTAAGATATAAGCCAAAAACATTTGCCAGCTTCATCTACTTATTCAGCATATCAGAACCTCTGTTAGCTTGAGACATTTTATCACTTTGGCATAATTAAAATCAACAATATTCAATTAACTTACTAATCTAAATAATTAACATATTTAAATCTCCTTTAGTTTTACTTTATTTCACAATGTGGGACTGTATAAAGGGACACTGAAATGTTAGTTTTTGCTAATATAAAAAGTGAGACAGCAAAAAGTATTTAATAAATTCCTGGATATCTCTTGACAGGTCCCGCTGTTCTTCTAAGCTTTTCTTGATTTGGATATTCTCTCTACCTTTTATATAATTTGGCTAAGAGTTTATCAATGTTATTGATTTTCTCAAAGAACTTTTTCATTGAATTTTTTGTATTGTTTTATATTTTTTGTTTATTTCTATTTTATTGAGTTTAGCCCAAGTTCATTTCTTGCTAGCTATTTTTGAGTATTATTTCTTCTTTTTCCAGATCTTTCAGATGTGTTGTTAAGTTGCACCATGCTAACTCTGTAGTTTTGTTTTAATGTGTTTGTTTGTTTATGTAGGCACTCAGTGCTTTGGATGTTCCTTCTAGAATCACCTTCATTGTTGCTCAAAAGTTTGTATATGTTCTTTCCATTTTAAAATCAATTCTAGAAAGCCTTTCATTTCTTCCTTATTTCCTGTTTTTACCATTTTTCATTTAGTAGTGAGTTGTTCAGTATTCATGACTTTGTAAGCTTCCTGTTGTTACTAATATCCAGCTTTAACTAGTGGTAGTATGACAGGACCGAGGGTGTTATTTCAATTTTATTTGTCTTTTTGTTGAAGTATGTGGTATTTTTTTTTCAGAAATATCTATGAGCTTCTGAGAAGAAGGTATATTCATTTGTGTTTAGGTGAAATGTTGTGTTAGGTCCATTTGGTTTATAATTTTAGTTAGCTCCACCATTTCTCTGAAATCTCTTTTTTTTTTTTTTTTGGCTGATTTGTTGATTGGCTAGAGTGGGATATTAAATTCTCTCACCATCAGTGTGTGAGGCTCAATATATGATTTAAGCCATAGCGTTGTTTCTTTTACAAACTTGGGTACCTTTGTGTTTGAAATATAAATGATAAGAATTGACATTTCCACTGGGTGATGGTGGCACATGCCTTTATTCCCAGCATTTGGGAGGCAGAGTCACAACAAGACAAATGTGTCCTACAGAGTGAGTTCTATGACATCCAGGGCAGTTACATAAAGAAACGCTGTCTGGCAAAACAGAAAGAAGAAAATAATCAAAATGTTCCCTTGACAATGTTTCCTTTTTATATGGTCATTTTGATTTGATTTCTATGTTGTCAGATAATAAAAGGTCTATTCCAACTTGTTTCTTTAGTAGCTTTACTTGGAAAATGGTTTTCCATCCTATTACTCTTAGATGAGGCATGCCATTTATATGTTAAAGTATGTTTCTCAGATTCTACAAATGTATGGATCCTGTTTTTTACTCTATTCTGTTACTCTTATTCTTTTATTAGGCCATTGAAATTGAAAGGTAGCAATGTGCATTATTTGTTGATTCTTGTAATTTTTATTGTATCTGCTACCAGAAAGTTGTATCCTGCTTTACAGCCAATAGTTTCATTTCACATAGTCTCATCAAGAAAATCTCACACAGAAAGTTCTGTTAGGTTTCATATGATTCCAAATGTAGCCAAGTTGGCAATAAATTTAGCCATCACAATATATAAAGGAATATTTTACCCTTGTTTCTCATACTAAAAAATATAAGTAGACACAATAGGCATTAAAATTGATGAAGTTATATTGTCATTAAACACAACTATTTAATGTACCATCATAAAACTCTAGTAGGAATGACAGGACTCTGCTGCTAGTTGAAGATACATCTATTTTTTTTTTTTTCTTTTTTTAACTTCTCTCATAAGAGATAAATCAGTGGGTCAACTTAACGATTTGACCAAGGAACCACAGCTCAGGAAGTTAAAAAAATAATCTAATGAATACAAATTCACTCTTTTTAACAGAATTCCTATTTTCCAGCAGAGTTATTTTCAGCTTTATAAGTCTGCCTATTATTTAAATTAGTCAGAAAAATATAAATTTTGTTTCTCTGCTTTGTAGTTCTTTCTAAACATGTTTTCCCTATCATTTGAATATTTGTTTAAAGTTCCCCTCCAAACTAGCCTACTATATGCCTAACATGTGGCTGACTTCTGTGACAACCCAACTTAATTGGGATAAAGTCCATTCCTACCTCTAATCCATTCTCTTTCTTTTGGGAGCTATAGAGTTTTACAGATTATTTACCATGGATTTTTATTATGAAAATACAGCAAAACTGTCCTTGAGTATCCATTTGAGTCAATTATTAAATTATTTTATTAGTGAGACTAAGAAACCTAAACATCTTATTGGAAATGATGTCATCAGAAAATACAGTCAAACCGTTTTATGTGAATTAAATTATGACATAAATAGTAAAGCTCAATTACTATAAATATATTATGAATTACCTTTCTTACCTTTCTTATATTTAATAAGGAATGTCCTTAATGAAACATCACAAATATATATATGTGTGTGTGTTTGTGTGTGTGTGTGTGTGTATGTGTGTGTATACATATATATGTATCTTTAACAAATATTGACAAGATATTGTATGCTTTTTAAAGTTTGATGAAATTTTATACTCATGCCAGGGAAAATTTTAATAAAGCATAGAAAAACATTACTAAATATAATTTAATAGAGACATAAGGAAAATAATGTAGAATGATTTCTTTAAATAGTTAAATATAGTTTTATTGCTATTCATCTATAATCATGTATAAAATAAGACACTATTTTGAAAAAATTTAATCAGTTATGTCAAAAATAGCTAATTTGGGCAATAAAGCAAGCATTAATGTTAAATCATTGCTTTTCTGCTATTTAAATTTAGAGCTACTGAGTACATGGAATAATAATCAGCTTATGAAAAGTGGCAGTATGGTAGTATATGGAAATATCTAATAAAAAGTTATTCGAATATTTTTTTAAATATTCATAACTTTAAAACCTAATAACTTGTTTTCTAGGGTGCTGAAAAGTTAAGTGAGTTCATTATATGGTAACTATTTGAACTATTTGCTTATTCTAAAAACTTTTAAATTAATATGAAAAATTAATAAATGTTACAAGAAGTACACTGAGAAAGGTCAAAGTCTAGAAATTACATGTTTCTAAGTTTAAGTGCTGTAACTTAGAAAATCATGATTAATTTTTCAACCATTAAGAAACTTGTGAAATTTCTAAAAACCTTTATATATTAATATTTTTCAGTGATCTAAATACTTTCTTAATTGAAACAATAAGTTTGAGAAAGAAAGAGCTCGTAGAAATATGCCTTTATTTGGGGAGGTTTAATTAAGAAAATAGTCTATAGAATAAACAAAATAAACATTAAAATGGTCCTGATTCAAAGACAATATTTTACCTGCTGAAAATCCTGTATATTCAGTCATGTTAATATATATGTGCTTACACACACACAAATATACAAACCACAAATTTGCAAATAATACCAAATTGTAAGAATGCTATTCTGCATAATAAAATCAATGTACAGTAAACCAAATGCCAACATCAAACTGAATGGAGAGAGGCTAAGGAAATTCCTCTAAAATCAGGAACAAGAATGTCTACTCTGTGCATATCACTTCAATATTGTACTTGAAGTTCTAACTAATCCAATAAGACAACAAAAGGAGATCAGTTTCATCAAATTGAAGACTCTGACAATAATCCACCCACCTATAAGCACCTGATTTTGGACAAAGAATCCAACACAACAATTGCAATGAAATGAAGAAAGCTATATTCTAAATATTTATATACATTAGAAGTTTACCTGCTAACATTCTAATCATAAGATGTGGCTTTTAAAACTCTCAGTCTTTGAAGTTAATTAACTCATGAGGGCAGAACACTCTAATTAGGAAAAAGGCTTTTAGGAATCAAAAATCCTAAAAAGCTAGCTCATCTCTTTTTTCTCATGAAAATTGAAATTTATAAGGAATCCATCTTTTCTTGGGCTTTCAATGTGTCAATACTTTACTGTTTACTTTCTGGCCTGTAATATATGATAAATCAAGGCAAAACAGGTATAACAAATTAATGGTGGTTGTTGTAACTCATACTGGAAAAGACAGCATGGCATTGGAACTGTAGAATGTGCAATAGCGAGGAGAGTTTTCAGGTGGTCATTGTAAGAAGTCTACATTGCTATCAACAAATTTTTAAAAGATCTTCCATTTGAGCTTTTAGGAGAAAATAAGAGCTATAGACAAAGTCTCCAATATCTTAGAGAAAATTTATGTGGTCATCAAACAGAATTATTAAGGACTGGTGATCATAAGCCACGAAGTTGTGACTCATGGTCATGAGCCACCCTGTTGCAATCTCTTCTAGAAATGAGAAATGTGTTATTTAGTCAGTGAAAAAAAAAAAAGACTCTTCTTTCTTGGTTGAGATCACAGTGATACAATGTTTTCTGGAAGGTTGAGCTCATGAGCAATGAAATTGGATATAGTTTATGTATCAAATATGTGGTTTAGTTTCTCTTGGCTGCTGTGAGTAAATACGAGAGAAGATAAATTATTTACATGTAAACTGTCATCCAAAAAGGAACATAATATAAACATGTGAAAAACTCTCCACCTGTTTATATTGTAATTCTCAAAATATGTATTCATTTGTGCCTTCCAAATGTGTGTCCAAATGCCTATATGATAAGCAGAAATCTGTCATCAAATGGAAGTTATACTGGACATGAAAAATAATGATAGATTATCTTAGAGATTATTTCAGAAATCACAAGCACTATCACTTACATCATGAGTCCAAAGGACCTCTACTTCAGAACCCATCAAAGAAATATCTATAAAAGCTGTGTGAGCTGACCTTTTAAACCTTGGACCAAGAAAGCCACTGGCACATCAATGAAGCCTAGGGGAACTATGAGGACACAACTTAAGTCTCTGATGGAAGTAAGGTACTGGCCAAAAGCTATCTCAACTATGGCACTATTGAAACTATTGGAACAATGTTATTTCTCTAGTGTGTCTGGCATTTTGGGGTGTGCTTTATCCCCAGTGAGTACAGAAAGTAGGAGCACTATATGAGTTTCCTTTGTTGGATTATGCCCTTATTTGGAACTGCTATTCATTTAGCACTTCCCCTTGCACCCTTTACAATGGAAGTGTCTAATATGATTTTTCCCACTAGTATATTTTGGAAGCACAGAATATGTTAAATTTAATAGGTTTACAAATTGGGGAATAATTTGATTCATGATGTAGCATACCTTCTGTATTAATAATTTTAGTAAGATAACAACTAAGATTTCATAGTTGAAGCTGGGACAAATCAAAATTTGAGACACTAGTTGAATGGCAGATAGACAATATATAGGTGAGAAGTACATGGATTTTTGTGCACCAAAGGAAGCATACTGCTACCTTGTACTTGCATTTATACCAATTTTATGTTTTAAAATTGTAACACTCAAATTAATTTTAAATGTAGAGGCCTTGATGGATCATAAGTTCATGAATGTTGACCTCTCATAATTAGAACTAGTTACTTGTCTTACAAAGCATACCCCTAAAAGCTCACAATTTTTGACCTGGTAAAAACAAGTTAATAGTTTTCCATCTATAGGAAAATAATCCCTCACAATACATGAAACTTGCTAGGACATCACATTTTGACATTCCAGCCTCCAAAGCTATGATATATTGTTATTATATATTGTTAAATTTTCTGAAGCACCAATTGTATATTTGTCATGTTCTTTTTTTCCATTAACTATTCTGTGAAACTTACTTTATCTTATCCTCTTAAAATTCTTTCATTATTTAGATCATGGTTTGCTTTAGCTACTAAACTCACTTTAATACATTTAACATATATTGGGTTAGAAATTCATCATAGTTTAAACTCTAGTTTTCCTCATATTGTATAGTAAAAATATAATAGTATTAATATATGTTTAATTAAACTAAAATTAAGTAGAATGATAAATCACAAGTAATTAAGATTTAGTGATGGTCATTTATTCTGCTTAGGTATACATTTATTTCTATTTCCTCAATGTTCCCCTAATCATCTGAATATCTCATCTTAACTTTCTCCATGTGCTTGGGTTTCCTAAGTGACATATTTCAATGTCCAGTATCTTGTCCATGGATATAATTACAGTGGAGTTAAATAAGTTCTAATATTTTAGATTGACCTTTCTTACTATTCATTTCATCTTTCATTAATATGGCCATACAAAACATCATTATTTCATTCTCATTATTAGTAAGAACTTGACTTAATCTATATATAGTTGACCAACTTCAAATATTTTTTGCATATGTCCTCTTTTTGCTTCAAGAGCCTATATAATGTAACTCTTCACCTGTTCAATTGAGATATGGAGTCTGTTGACATCCTTTGCAAAGGAAATAACCATATTATCTGCTTTGAGAAAACTGTCACAGCAGAAAGTGATTTCTAATCTTGAGTCCAAATATTCTGAAACTTTCTCTCATTTTCCTTCCTTTCTTGCTCTTCTATCAAGCAGCTAAGGAAAATTCAAAGGTAAGCTGCTAAATAATAAAGCAACAAGATACATTCCTCCAAATAGTCAATAATGTACATATAAAGGCATACTATACCATCAGTTCCTTGACCCACTAACTCAAAATTTATCTTTTTATTCTATTATACATTGTAATCATCATGGATCATCTCAAATTCATTCTGAATTAAGTTAGGGAAAATTGATAATACAGTATCCTAATACCTCTTACAATTTTCTACAATCTGTGTTCTAATTAATATTTTAATTATTTTGGTTTTTAAATTAATTTAGTTTTATTGTTTTAGGGAATATGCATTTATATCGTCTTTACATCTTTTTTTGATCACTTCAACAATATTTATATGTATACATAGTTTTTAAAATATTTATGTTCTTTGTGACTAAGGTAATTGTATCATTTCCACCTTCCTTGTCCACCCTAGGAATCCTTGCTTTGTTCTCTATCAAATTCAAGGCATCCTTTTTCTTAATATGTGTATACTCCTTCATCCTATATAATGTTATACACATGCACGCACACACACACACAGACACACACAACTATATATATATATATATATGTATACACACACACACACACACACACACACACTGTAGTATTTCTTGGTTGCATGTAATACTTTGTTTAGAGTTAAGAGCTCATGGATTTTCCCTATCCATGACAACACATTTATTGCTCTCATCCGTGTTCATGTTATGTTTAAGCAGATCTTTCAGTAAGACTTCTTGTGTGTAGTTTCTGGCAATTCTACAAGACAAAAATCTCACTGTAAAATTCCTGTTCTTCTGGGCCTTGCAGTCTTTATTTCTTCCCCTTCTGCAGTGATCTCTGAGCCTTACAAAAAAAGACTTCTACTATAGATGTGTTAGTTGGGAATGAGATCCAACACTTACTTTGAATATTCAAAAGAAAATAATTCCAACTCCATAATTACATTAGAAACCTGTGTTTAGACTAAAGATTTTTTAAAAGTCATGAATAAAAGGTGTTTCTATTATATAACACAGAATGAGTAACATAAGACAATATAAATTGCAATAAAACTTTATTGGACAATAAAATATTTTTCTTATTACAGTGACTAAACTAGCTTCTAAGAAGTTAGGTTAAAATATGTGTTTTAATAATTGATATAGTCCAGATCCTGCTGCTCCTGTGTCCTGTCCCCATCGAGAGCACCCTTGGACCTCTGATACACCCCACCCATCCCCACCACGAGACTGCCCCCCATACACTGTGCCCTACCCTGCCCACAGTCCAGCCTCTCTGGTTGAGCAATGGGTCAGAGGGTGGAGCCAACAGTCCACACTACTTCAGAGCAACTATGAACAAAGGAGACCTGCCTATCCACGCGGGACCACCTGTAATTTCCACCTGCTTGGTCTCTGACCCCACCTCCAGTCCTCTGCTGGAGTCCTGGGCCCCTCCCAGAGATCCGCCTATCTCTGGGGGTCCACTGTGAGTTCCCGGCCAGCAAGATCCTTGACCCCCAAATTTGGGCCTCTGCTAAAGAAAGAGGCCTCAGCTGGAGAGGTCCAGTTTCCAGTGAGATCAGACTATCCTGCAAAACCTTCCCAAGTTTCAGCTCAGCCTTTGTCCTCTTCTGCCAGGTATTGGCCAGAGGTGAGTCTGGACCCAATCTGGGCTGCCTTTCCCGTACAACCTATCCCCCCCCCCAAACACCCTGGGTTGGCCCCTGATCCTGCTGCTCCTGTGTCTTGTCCTCATCAAGAGCAAACTTGGATCTCTGATACACCCCCACACATCCCCTCCGCCAGCCTGCCCCCCCCTGTGTCGTGCCCTGACCACGGTCCTTTCGCTCAAGAGTGGAACCAACAGTCCACCCTGCTTCAGAGACTACTTGGAGCAACTCTGAAAAGGTGACCTGCCTCTCCACGCAATAACACCCATAATTTCCACCGGCTTGGTCTCTGACCCCACCTCCAGTCCTCTGCTAGAGTCCCTGGCCCTTCCCAGAGATCTGCCTATCTCTGCAGGTCCACTCTAAGTTCCTGCCTGCAAGATCCTTGACCCCCAAATCAGGGCCTCTGCAAAAGAAGGAGGCCTCAGCTGGTGAGCCCCTGTTTTGAGAGATCCGACTTTCCTGCAAAACCTTCCCAAGTTTCAGTGCAAAATTTGTCCTCTTCTGCCAGCCATTGGCTAGATCATTGGATAGTGGCATCTTCTCCTGGATCCTCAATCCTGAACCCATCCATGGGTCCTTGTCTGTGGAGAGACATCCTATAGAGCTTGGAACAACAAGAAGTATAGATATTGACTCTCTGACCCACATAAGCCCACTGGGGAAGTACCATAGAGACAAGGGAAGACCCCACCAACACTTACTGGAAGAAGCTATAGGAAGACAGCAATACAAGAAAACACCTAACAACAGAAAGACAAACATGACACCACCAGAATCTAGGGAATCTACACCAACTAGAATGAAACACAAAAACAAAGCAGAGGAAGCAGAAGGGAAGGACTTAAAAATTATCATCATCATAAAAATGATAGAGGTCCTCAAAGAAGATGTGAGAATATCTCTTTAAGAAATGGAGGAAAAACAAACAAAAAAGTAGAAGAAATGAACAAATTGCTTAAGGAAAATACAGAAAGAAAAAAAAAACAATTAAGCAGGTGAAGAAATGGTTCAAGACTTGAAAACTGAAATAGAGAAAATAAAGGCAACACAAACCGAAGAAATGCTGGAAATTGAAAAATTGGGCAAAAAATCGAGAACTACAGACAGAAGCATAACCAACAGAATTCAAGAGATGGAAGAGAGAATCTCAGGCACAGAAGATAAACTAGAAGAAATAGATTCATCGACCAAAGAAAATCATAAATCCAACAAATCCTTAACACAAAACATCCAGGAAATATTGGACAACATGAAAAGGATAAACCTAAGAATAATAGACATAGAGGAAGGTGAGGAAGCCCAGCTTAAAGGTTCTGAAACATATTCAAAAGATCGAGGAAAACTTTCAAAATCTGAAGAAAGACATGCCCATGAAAATACAAGAAACATACTGAACCCCAAATAGGCTGGAACAAAGAAAAAAATACTCCTCAACATATAATAATCAAAACACCCAGCATACAGAATAAAGAAAGAATATTAAGAGCAGTGAAGGAAAAAGGACAGCTAAAATATAAAGGCAGACCTATCAAAATTACAGCTGACTTCACCATGGAAAACCTCAAGGCCACAAGGTCCTGGATAGATGTTCTAAAAGTAGTAAGAGAACACGGATGCCAACCTAGGCTACTATATCCAGCAAAACTCTCAATCACTATAGATGGAGAAAACACGATATTTAATGACAAAACCAGATTTTCCCAATACGTATCTACAAATCCAGCCCTACAGAAAGTATTGGAAGGAAAACTCCAACCCAAGGAAGGTAACTACGCCCACAAAAATGTAGGCAGCAGATAATCCCACTACACCAGAAACCAAGGGTAAAGCAGCATTACTATATTCACAATACCACTGCCAACAACAAACCTAAACCAAACAAGCATCAACAGTCAATGGTCCTTACTCACCCTCAACATTAAAAGTCCCAGCTCACCTATAAAAAGACACAGGCTAACAGAATGGATAAGAAGACAGAATCCATCCTTCTGCTGCATACAAGAAAAACATCTAAGCTTCAAAAATAGACAGTAATCAGGGTAAAGGGTTGGGAAAAATTTTCCAATCAATTAGAAATAAGAAGCAAGCAGGCATAGCTATCCTAATATCTAACAAGTTATACTTCAAACCAAAATTAATCAAAAGAGATGATGATGGTCATTTCATATTCATCACAGGAGAAATCCATCAACACAAAGTCTCAGTTCTGAACATCTATGCCCCTAATACAAATTCACCCACATTCGTAAAAGAAACACTACTAAAACCCAAAGTTCATAGAAAATATCACACACTTATAGTGGGAGACTTCAATATACCACACTCAACACTAGACAGGACCACAAATCAGAAACTCAACAAAGAAACAAAACAACTAACAGAAGTTATGTCTCAATTGGAGTTATCAGATTTCTATAGAACATTCCATCCAAAGATAAAAGAATATACCTTCTTCTCTGCTCTACATGGAACCTTCTCTAAAATCGACCACATACTAGGTTGCATAACAAGCCTCAACAGATACAAGAGAAAAGGAATAGTCCCCTATATCTTATCAGACCACCATGCTTTAAAATTGGTATTCAAGAACAACACAACTAGCAGAAAACCTGCAAACTCATAGAAACTGAAAAATGTGCAATTGCACCACTTGTGGGTTAAAGAAGAACTAAAGAAAGAAATGAAGGAATTTCAAATATTCAATGAGAATGAGGACACAACATACCCAAACTTATGGGCAACCTTGAAAGCAGTGCTATGAGGGAAGTTCATTGCATTAAGTGCCCATATGAAGAAAACAGAGGATAGTCACATAAGAGAATTAACAGCACAACTGAAAGTCTTAGCGCAGAGATAAGCAAATTCACCCCATAGGAGTATACACCAGGAAATAATTAACTTGAGGGCTGAAATCAACAAAATAGAAACCAGGAAAACAATACAAAAAAATCAATGGAACGAAGATTTGTTTTTTTGAGAAAATCAACAACACAGACAAACCTTTATCCAAATTAACAAAAAGCAGTGAGAGAACATGCAAATTACCAAAATCAGAAATGAAAATAGGAACATGACAATGGACACAGAGGAAATCCCGACAATTTTCATGTGATACTTTGAAAATCTGATTTCCACAAAAATTAAAAATTCAAAGGGAATGGACAAATTTCTGGATCACTATCATTTACCAAAATTGAAGCAAGAACAGACAAACAACTTAAATAGACTATAACTGCAATGAAATAGAAGCAGTCATCGAAAGCCTTCCAACGAAGAATTGAAGAATTCATCGAAAGCCTTCCAACCAAAAAAAGTTCAGAGCCAGATCAATTCAGTGCAGATATCTACCAGACATTCAAGAAGAACTAATACCACTACTCCTCAAACTGTTCCACAAAATAGAAACAGAAAGTTCGTTGCCAAACTCTTTTTATGAGGCCACAATAACTGTGGTACCCAAGCCTCACAAAGACACAACTAAGAATACAATCTACAGACCAATATCCCTGATGGACAACGATGCAAAAACACTCAAAAAAAACTGGCAAACCGAATTCAAGAATACATCAGAGAAATCATCCACCCTGACCAAGTAGGCTTCATTCCTGGAATGCAGGGATGTTTTAATATATGAAAATCTATCAACGTGATCCACCATATAAACAAAATGAAAAAGAAAAACCATATGATTATCTCCCTAGATGCTCAAAAAGCCTTCCACAAAATTCAAAACCCTTTCATGATAAAGGTCTTGGAGAGGTCAGGGATAACAGGATCATATCTAAACCCAATGAGAGCAATATACAACAAACCAACTGCCAACATCAATCTGAATTGAGAGAAACTAAAGCCGATTCCTCTAAAATCAGAAACAAGACAAGGTTGCCCTCTCTCTCCATATCTCTTCAATATTATACTAGAAGTTCTAGCAAATGCTATAAGACAACAAAAGGATGTCAAGGGGATCCAAATTGGAAAGGAAGTAGTCAAACTATCTCTATTTGCAGATGATATGATAGTTTATATAAGCGACCGAATAAACTCTACCAGGGAACTCCTACATCTGATAAACATCTTCAGCAAACTAGCAGGATACAAGGTAAACTCAAAAAAATCAGTAGCCCTACATTTTTTCAGACAACAAAGAGACAGAGAAAGAAATCAGAGAAACATCACACTTTAGCCACAAGCAACACAAATTATGTTGGTGTAAAGCTTATCAAACAAGGAAAAGACCTATATAAGAAGAACTTTGTGGCTCTAAAGAAGGAAATTAAAGAAGATACTGGAAAATGGAAAGATCTCCCTTGCTCATGGATAGGTAGGGTAAACATAGTAAAAATGGCATTCTTGCCAAAAATAATCTACAGACTCAATGCAATCCCCAATAAAATCCCACCACAATTCTTCACTGACCTTGAAAGAATAATAATCAGCTTTATATGGTAAAACAAAAGACCCAGGATAGCCACAACAACCCTACACAATAAAAGAACTTCAGGAGGCATCCCTATTCCTGACTTTAAGATCTACTACAGAGCTATAGTTTTGAAAACAGCCTTGTATTGGCATGAAAATAGACACGTAGACCAATTTAATCAACCTATGAACACCTGATTTTCGATAAAACAGCTAAAATTATTCAATGGGGCGAAGACAGCATCATCAAGAAATGGTGCTGCCACAATTGAATGAGGGTGTGTAGAAGACTGCAGATAGACCTATGTCTGTCACCATGCACAAAACCGAAGTCCAAATGCATCAAAGACCTCAACATTAATCCAGCCACATTGAACCTCTTAGAAGAGAAAGTAGGATGTACCCTTGAACAAATTGGTATAGGAGACCGCTTCTTGAACATAACTCCAGGGGCACAGACACTGAGAGAAATAATTAATAAATGGGACCTCTTCGAACTTAGAAGCTTCTTTAAGACAAAGGACACAGTGGACAAGACCAAATGCCAAACCACAGACTGGGAAAAGATATTCACTAATCCTATATCTGACAAAGGGCTTATCTCCAAAATATTCAAAGAACTCAAGAAACTAGTCAACAAAACACCAAATAACCCTATTAAAAATGGGGTACAGAACTGAAGAAAGAATTCTGATTAGAGGATATCAAAAAGGCTGAGAGACACTTAAGAAAATGCTCCACATCCTTAGCTATCAGGGAAATGCAAATCAAAACAACTTTGAGATACCATCTTACTCCTGCCAGAATGGCTAAAATTAGAAACACCAATGATGACTCATGTTGGAGAGGATGTGGAGAAATGGAAACACTCCTCCACTGCTGATGCGAGTGCATACTCACACAGCCATTTTGGAGATCAGTGTGGCCATTCCTCAGGAAAATGAGAATTAGTTTACCACAGGACCAGGCAATCCACTCTTAGGCGTATACCCAAATGATCCACATCCCTTGAACAAAGACATCTGTTCAACTATGTTCATAGCAGCATTATTTGTAATAGCAAGAACGTGCAAGCAACCTAGATGCCCCTCAATTGAGGAATTGTTTACGAAGATGTGGCACATCAACGCAATGGAACACTACTCTGCAGAAACAAATAATGGTATCATGACATTCGCAGGCAAGTGGTTGGCACTTGAAGAAACCATCCTGAATGAGGTAACCCAGTCACAAAAAGAGAAACACAGTATGTACTCACTCATATATGGATTTTAGAACTAGATCAAATGATCACCAGCCTATAATTCATATCACCAGAGGAACTAGGATACAAGTTGTATTCTAAGAGATTCATATAAAGTCCCTCACAGAAATGGGAAGGGACAAGTCCCCCAGAGCTCAGGTAAAGTGGGGGAGGACGGCAAATGGAGAGATAAGTAGGAGAAAATGAGGGGGAGGAGAGGAAGGCATGTGGGACCAGGAAGTTGAGCCTGGTTAGGAATGCCAGACAGAGGAGAGAGAGAGAGAGAGAGAGAGAGAGAGAGAGAGAGAGAGAGAGAGAGAACATAAAAGACGGAGCCAATATTGATTTGAAGATAAAATTGAATGCAAAGAAATGTCTAGAGAACTCCAAGCCTTCTGCCAACTAACCATTTGAGCTTCCATGGAAAGGCTACCATAAATGACCTTCCGGTGTAGTGAGATCAACAACTATCTTATCCATGGAGCCCTCAACTAATGCCTGTTGGAAACAGGATCAAACACCCATACATAAACCCATACATACATAAACACTGAGTCAAACTAGAACCCAGATGCAGATGGAGAGTACAAGACCAGGTGGAAGAAACACATAGAGACAGCTTACCTGAACATGGAGGAGCTAACAGGCCACCAAACTGATAGTTGTGAATCCAGAATGGGACTGACTCAGGCCCCCCTGAATATGGGTCTCAGCAAGAAAGACTGAGCATTCTAAGGGACCTCAGACAGTGGAGCCAGGATGTATCACTGGTGCACAAAAGAACTTTGCGATCACATCACCAATGGAGGAATAACTGCCTTAATCTAGAGACAGGAGAGAAACCCTAGTCCCTACTTCACATGAACTGTCAGATCTACATGACCCCAACTGGATGGCATTCTGCTACATGTGCAATTGGGTGGGTGTATGGGAGGGGAGGGTGGTTTGAGTGCATATGAGAAGGCAGAGAGTGTAAAAGTGAGGGAAGGAGGTAGGGAGGGAGGATGGGAGGGAGGGAGAGAGGTAGGGAAGAGGTAGGGAGAGGGAACTGGGATCGACATGTAAAAAATTAAATTAAAAAAATTCTTTGACTCCAAAATTTAAGTTCAAAGACAAGTTACTGGGGAAAATGATTTCTATTTTTGTTTCCACAGAAAATGAAAAGATGTGGATTCCTTCCAGACTAATGGGGTTTGATCAAGCCTAACCACCTGAAACAGAGCACCAGGTAATCTCACATTCGAAACAGCTGGACAAGGCACCCTTACAGACTACAGCCAGGATTTCTGAATCTTTGAATCCCCCATGACAGTGTCCCTTACCAGCAGGAAGTAGTTTGGAACATGACAACGCCCAAATTCCTAAATGTTGTCTGTAAATGTTTGTTTTCATTTAAATGGACTTGGTTATATAAAATAAATAAAAAAAATAATTGATGTAATACAAGTTGCCTACTGTCAGTTTGTGATTTTAGTTAATGTGGTATTTATGTTCATATTGTGCATTAACATGATACAGTCATGCATTTACTTATGCCCCCCCACACACAGAGTTTCACTTCCTTTTATGTATCAAAATGTATGAATAATTTGTTCAACTGCACAGTATGTTGACTATGTTCTTTTTTGTACTTCCTTAGCTGCCTACTAATAACACTTATAATGATAGATATTAATAGCCCTTTGGAGAAGCCATTTGTTATGAATTTTCTAATACATCATATGAGAAATGTTTGTAGCACCTACTTTTTTTTCCTTAGTATAGAATATTAGAAATAGTAGTTTAGTTTGAGGAAATAATCTAAGTATATTTCTCAGTGGTATATGAGGGTGACAGATGTATACATGTGTGTGGAAAATAGAAGTAACAGATGGGATAGTAATATACAAATTTGGCTAAAAATAAAATCTTAGGTTTCTAAGCTAATTTTCTTTCTTATAAACCACGTTAGAAAATGTGACAACAGCACAGGTGTCTTAGAGTAAAGACACAGTGTGCTTATATAACACTAAGGTAAAAACCACAGATTTGGAACTTCTTTCCATGACTATTTCAACAAAGCAATGGGATCTAATAGCTTTTTATTTCCTCCTGTGTGAAGTTATGGGGTTTTACTAGGCCACCTTTCAGATCCCTTCTACTATGCATATCAAAATACAATGTCCACTTACTCACATTCTTAAACTAAACTTTAGCTAAATAGCCCAAATGTGTTTTATTTTTTATTATTAGAGAACTTTTCCTCTTACTACTCATCTGTCATCTAGTGTTTTCCTTTTTTTGCCTGTTGTCTTTCAAGGAAAGTTTTGTCATAAGTACAGTGCTTTGCTTTAGTGCATGCTGTCAAGTGAAAAATCCTTACTACCATAAACTGTCTCATGTTATTGATGTTAGCAATTCTGACAGGTATAAAAAAGGAATCTCAAACATGTTCATGAAAATAATGTGAACACATAATGAGCTGAACTATAGTTTAGTATATATTAATACGACAGATAAAGATAAAATTCTAATAAATTATACCAGAGAAAATATAAGCAAGTCAAGTTATTGTGTAAGAATTTTTCTTTTGATTCTTATATTTAGTTCTTCTAAGGCAATTTCTAGAATAGTGTACTCCTACACTGAATTCAACACTATTTTTTGTGTATTTTGTCCTTTTAAGATGATAATCTTGTCTACTTTATCTGAGTGGGTCATCTCCATGTATCATTCATATCTCATTGCAATCTGTCTAATCATATTCAAGTACTATCACAACCACTAGAGTTCACAGGAGTACTTCAGTGGGTTCATTTTATCCATATCCAGAAAATGCAATGTCCTTATTGCAATCTGGACGTTCTCTCCAAGGACTCTTTGCACAGTACACATAAATGGAAGGACACTGAAATAGAATACAGGAGACTCTGGTTTCTTTCTTTTCAATCAATAGCCAGAAAATATTAAAAGGTCACAGATGAATCCAATATACAGCCACTGAAAGAGATAAATCCTCATTTAACAAATAGCATTGCCTCCTCTGATTCAGTCCATGCAAAGTTCAGGAGAATGCCTGAAAGAGGCTTTTCTTTTCTAGACTTATTTACTTTCAAACCATTGAAAACTTATTTTTGGGTTATATGTCACTTTGATCAATATATTTAATATATGAAATTTAAGTGCTTGGATCTCCTGGGGACATGTGAATGAATCATCTTAGTAAAAGGAAAAAAGAAAGAAAAGTGGCATAAGTTTTATGTAAACTCTGGCCTATATTTAGAAACACTTGCGATTTGTTGATTCTGAATAAGCAGTTACCAACTACTCTAATAGGAATTGTATTAGGCAATTTTCTCACTGCTGTGACATAACACAAGATAGAAACAAATGTATGGAATAAAAGTTTGGATTTCCTTATTACAGAATGTATGGTAGGTATATCATGGCAAGGAAAAAAATCAGAGTGGACCTTTGGCAGTAAGAACACATGACAGACTACAAAGCAGATAACCAGACTGAAAGCAGAGCTGGTTGTGATTCAAAGACAGATCCTGTGCTTTCTTATACCCATGTCCTTAAAGTTACACAGTCTACAAAACAGTATTATCATCAGGAATAGTGACCCTCTCTCTCTGTCTCCCTCCCTCTCTCTCTCTCTCTCTCTCTCTCTCTCTCTCTCTCTCTCTCTGTCTCTCGTGTGTGTGTGTGTGTGTGTGTTTGGTGTGTAGGAAGGGTGGGGGAAAAGGGAGGGAAGCAGAGGGAGGGACTTCCAACTTAAAACCAAAATGAGAGTAAATAATTAAATCTAGGATACAGGCATGACAGATTTTATTTAGAGTTATCATGAAGCCTAATCTTTTTTCCTGTAACTGGAAATTATGTTGACTGAATTTCTAAGAAAAATCTTCCTTTATTTCTGGAGAAAAAAAATCTCTGTAGAAGTGTTTAAGATATTATTTGCCTTTGTGTCATCCTTTCCCCAGTTTTGGGTAGTGCAACTTAATGAGCTTTCACAATTTGACAAATCCAGTAACAATGACATAAATTCAATATTCTTTAAGAGAACAAGTTCTCAGTTATGCACATGTAAAAATTGAAATACCCTCCAGACTCAGGAAGGAATCATCAGTTTTGTACAATTGTAGGCTGGGAAAATTGATCCCTTAGTTCAATTAGTGAAATATCTGCCATGAAATCTTGCGGGTCTGAGTTTGATCCCCAAGAACTCATGTTGTCTTTTCTTGTTTTTGTTTTGTTTTGTTTTCATGAAGACACATGTACATGTGGCATGTAGCTGAAATACCAGAACAGAGGAGGCATACATAAGTGCATCTCTCTTCCTCCTTCCTCATTCCCTTCCCCAATCCACTCCTATCCCTGCTGGTCTTCCCTTCACTCCAAGAGCCTCGGTTCTGTTTCTTATTCTTATCTTCACATTGTATTGCTTTCTTTTTCTCTCTTCTATCCAAAGTGTCTTAAGACCTCTTTTTCTTATTTCATGGTCTTTTATAAGGGAACTTTTTCATATCAATCTTGCTACAGAAAAAGGTATGACTGAATATCCAATTTCTTATTTATACTTTATTTCCTTACTGTTATTGCTACTTTTATTAATTTTTGAAATACTAGTTCTTGATATTAGTCAACTTGCATGAACACCACACTATACCTATGGCTCCTTTATGATATTTCATTTTAATACAGAGTGTAGATAAGTTGTGTTTGCACTCTGTCAGCTGCCCACACTTGTATTGAACTTGAAATAATTCTGTATCAGTTTGCCTGAGTATCAAGATTACATTCCAGTACTGACAGGCCCAGCTCTAAATACTTAATTCTCTGACTCCTTAATATATTAAAATTTTAACAGTGTCATTTGAAATTGTCAATAATGCAAAAATCATCAATAAAGATGGATTCATCAGCAAGAACAAACTTATTAGATAATGATTTACTATTGTCTCATATACAATAAAGGATTTTTTGAAGACTGGCAGAATGCAACTAGAGAATTATCTCATATTCTGTTGTTCATGAATTAACTACCTACAGACAAATATTTGCATTATTTTTACCTAGGACAGTGATGTATAATGTGAAATACAGGCTAGATGAGATGAGAAAAAGAAACAGTAAAATCTGTACTTTGAAATGATTTCTAGGATTTTTCCTTTTGCATAAACATGACCTATATACATAACAAAGGTGAAAACAAATGGTAATTATAGGCTTTATGCTTTCAATTCGATAATATAATGTTAAACATTTTAATGAGTATAGCAATGTTACTCCTAAATATTCCTAAGAGAATAAACAACAGAGAATTACTTCCAATTATAAAGTTCATGAGGGTTCATGTATGGTTGTGTGCGAGCATATCTGTGCATGTGCATGTGCATGAATATGTATGGATACCTCAGTGTGTAGTTGAGGTCAGAGGACATCATTTAGTGGTCCCTTCTTTCTTTCCACCATGGGACCAATAGACTGAATTTAGGTCTCCAGGCTTGACAGCAAGCAATTTTACCCTTGGTCCCACCTGGCCAAGCCTCATGAATATTTTTATATTTGATTAGCTGCTTGAAATGGCAGCTAATCAATTTTATCTAGGATTATTATATCTTCTTGCTATAATATTTTTTAAGCAAAAATGTTCCTGAGAATGAACTTGTTTTTAATGTGTTTCCTTTATTCATTTATTTAACTAAATATTAAATTGTAGGCAACAGTAAATGACAAGAACATACTTCAAATTTTACTCTTGTTATTTTCTGCTATTTTACAATATAAATTTTTATATAAATCAACACTCATATTTTACATGAAAGATGAATATTTAACATGATATGTGAGGAAATATTTGTAAGTTCATGTTACTGTGGTCTCTTTTTATTGATTCTTGAAGAATTTGATGCATTGTTATTTTATCGTATTCACTTATCTCCTCAGAGTTCTCTCAGATCCTGCCCTCTGTCACCCCACAAAACTTTGTGTCCTTGTTTTGTTTAAGCCCACTGAGTCTAATTAGTGCTGCTCATATTCTCTTGGGTGGTTTACCTAACAGGTGTCACACACTTAAAGAAAATTAATACTTGCTTCCATCAGAAGTTATCAATTATCTATAATTTTATTCTAGTGGAGACAAAACGTCATGGCCATCATCCCAGATATTTGTTCTTGGACTTAAGAAAAGTGTTATGCATACTATCACAGTCACTGAGTTTACATATGCATGAACCCTGTTGTGTCCAGAAATCAGTCTCATGCAGTGTCTCTATTTTTCATTCTTTCTATACTTGCGTCTGATGCGAGATGTCATTCTATAAATATGTTTCTCATACTGGGTAATGAATAAAGCACTGTTGCCCAATAGGAAAGGAAGATAAGTGGGAATAGGATAGAAGGGAGGATTCGAGGAAGTAGTAAGGAGGAGTCAACATGGAGAGACTGGGGAGAGCACAACATCACCCCCTCTCTGGTAAGATGAGACCACGTGGAAATACTTACATTAATAGAAATGGGTTAATAATTTAGACAGAGCTAGCTGATAAGAAACTAGTACCTGGTCAACTGCATTATATCAAATACAGAGTCTCGGTGTGTTATTTGGGGCTGACATGGCGGTGGGACCAGACCGGCTGCAGGAAAAACCTACTTTTCACATGTGTCTCCTATAATCCATAAGCATTGGCAGGAAGGGTTGATATGGGCGTCGAAGTTAGGGATGAGCACTCTGAAGACTTATGCTCAGCAACTTGATCAGTTGAGGGACTCTGTGTTAATTTCCACTTATGCAAAAGATGACTACCTTATGTGCCATCCTATAGCCTTCATCAAGTACCTAATGGAAACAGACCCAGAGCCATCTCATTTATGACTTGAATACCAACCCAGAGGTTCACAAGAAATACAAGGAAGATGAGCCTCTGTTTACAAGCAGCCTTTGGGGTCCATCCTGTGATGAGCTTGATCAGATTGTAGAGAGCTGTCTTCTTCCTGAGCTGGATATGGGAGACTGGCTGATCTTTGATAACATGGGAGCAGATTCCATCCGCGAACCATCTGCTTTCAATGATTTTCAGAGGCCAGCTGTTTATTACATGATGTTATATTCAGTGATTGGTATGAGATGCAAGATGCTGGAATCACTTCAGATGCGATGATGAGAACCTTCTTCTTTGCCCCCTCTTGCATTCAGCTGAGCCAAGAAGACAGATTTCCTACTGAGGCTTAAGAAGGCATTAAGGCTTCTTTAGATCTGAAGTTGCAGGTTAAGCTTGTCTGGTCTACATTCCAGTGTGGGGGAAAAAATTCAATCAACCTTTATTCTGTTAATTGGAAACAAATTCATGGTAATAGCTATTTGGGACCAGACACAATCAGCCTTCATCTATAATTCATTGGGGGTAATGGGGGATTTAGATAATGTATTCACATTTAAACTTACCAGTTTGACCCATCCCTTAAACGTTTAAAATAAAATATGCAACAAAATGGATGACTTAGTGGAGATGGAAGCCCATTAATTGGGTTCCCCATCACATTGTTTACATAAAGTACAGTTTTTATAATAAGGATTCCTGTTAAAAAGTCATGTAAAGTTGATGTCTTTCACCCAGATATATCACATGAGAGTGGAAAATCCGTGTGACTTCATTAGATATGTTTAGTTTATTTAGAGTGTGCAAATTTGTGCTTTGAACTGTAGTTTAATAAATGTAAAATTGTATCATAATATTTGTTGTATTTGACCTAATGTAACCCTTGTATGATTGCAATAAAACCTTGTGTAGATTTTAGTGTTTTTCAGGCTAAAACTTTGGGAAAGGGGCTAGCTAGTAAAGGTAGTTTTGAAGTAGTTGTATGTATAGTCTGTTTTGAGGGTTAGCTTTCTTTGTATCCCATTTCAGTTTTGTTTGGCTCAATACAATTTTAGATATTTAATTAGTAATTTAAGTAAAAGTGTTGGGTTAGTCATTGTGAAGTTGAGATTTATTATGGAGCTGCTGTGCAGTAAGCATGATGTTTAACAGTTTTAACACCAGAAATGTTGACCCTGCATAACTCGATTGTAATAATGATAGGTGTTTCTGTGTAGATAGAATACGTAGAGTACTTTAAGAAATCCTGGAGTCACAAATCTTTCAGGCGGATAGAGAAGATTTTATTAAACACTGACAACTTGGTGGGGAGGGGATGAGGCTGCAGAACAACCCTGCAGAATCCTAACTTTATAGAAGGGCTATGTCTATTTCCAGGAACCCAATGCCCTTAGCACATACAGTTAAATGCAAGGGCTTTGGGGCGGTGAAGCACACTTCCTTCTTCAGTTTCTCAGTTGTAATGACATCAAATTGGAGGGTTTTTTTTTTGTTGTTGTTGTTGTTGTTATTGTTGTTATTGGTTTGAACCTTGTCCTTTTTAGTTTCTTGTTACTTCTTCCCATTTGTTCAGCCTTGTAATTCTTTTCGTACTAAAGCTTGTTTGGTGGGGAGGGAAATAGCATCACTAACCTGAGCCTTTGGCCAGGAATTTGCTTTGTTCGCTGCTAGTGTGTTAGTCCTAGGTCTCAGAATCATAGTAGTAATGAGACAACTTACAGGGGTCACTTCTTCTCACTCTTACGTTCACAAGTGGAATTTCTGTCTCCAAGAGGAAATGTGACTTCACTTTGGTGCCAAAGGACAGAAAATTCTACCTGTGCTACATAGGAGTAATTTGGGATGCACTTAAATAGCTGGTTTATCCACCTTGGTTCTAAGGTGAAAGAAATTGATCATGAATCTCTTAATTTCAATCTCAACCAGTAGGTGCTTAATATTTTGATTTGACTATTGCCCATTTGAATGTCATGGGTTCTATTAATTACAAAAACAACCAAGAACCCTGGTCCAATTGTCATCTAGTTGCCCTGGACTTTTTTCCAAGGTATGATAAGGGTTTTTACTCAAAATTCCAAGCTACTATGTAACTTTGAACTAACATGGAGGAATTGTTCCTTACCTCCTTATTATTATGCATTGTTGTGGTCCAGAAATGCCAAAACTTTATTTAAAAGGATGGTACAACTTGAGTCCTTGGCTTGACTGTACAGGCTTGAGCTTTGTGGCATATCAATTTTGCCATCAGCATAGGAGAGCAGTTGTATGTAAAACAGCCCAAAGTTGCAAACCTCACATGTGAATGATAGGTTAACTTAAAGAGTGTCTGTATTGTATTTGAAGACTGTTTGCAATAAATCTATAGTTAAACCTATGTATTTCAATTTGGAAAGCTTAAGAATGATTAATGTAAAATCTTTTTTATATGATTGTAATTTCAGTTCAAAATTTAATTGAAAATATAAAACCCAAATGATTTCTATGTATAGTAATTTGAACTGTAAAGGTAACTTGTGTGTGATTCTGAATACACAGATAAAATGTTTTTATTTGTCATGCTTTACTTTGATGGCTTCTATCATGAAATTGATGTGAAATGAATTTAAAAAAATGTACCTAATAGAAGCAGAAGCAGAAGCAGAAGCAGACACCCACAACTAAACACTGAGCTGAACTCCTGGAATCCAGTTGCAGAGATGGAGGGAGGAGTGATGAGCAAAGTGGTTAATACCAGGCTGGAGAAACCCAGAGAATCAGCTGACCTTAACAAGGGGGATCTCATGCACTCCAATTAGACAGGTGGGAAACTAGCATAGGACCAACACAGACTCCCTGAATGAGGGTCTTATTTAGGAGGACTGAGTGGGGCAGTCTATTGGGCCTCTTGTAATGGATAAGTATTGATCCCTAATATATGAATTTTAGGATCCCATTCCACATAAAGAGATAGTCCCTCAGCCTAAACACATGGGGGAGGGCCTATGTTTTGTTTCAATGATATGACAGAATTTGAAGACTCCCCATGGAAGTCTGCTCCCTGCAAAGCAGAAAGGGGATAGGATGGGAGTTGGTGGGAGGAATAACGGAGGATAGGAGGGTGAGGAAACTGAGATTGACATGAACAAGAGTGTTTCAAATATAAGTTCATTTAAATGGACTTGGTTATATAAAATAAAAAAATACATTTTAAAGATTTCTTTGGAGAAATCGCTCTTTAATAAAATGATCTCAAACAAACAAAAAAAGATTATCAAAAATAGGAAGTTTCTCTGATGTGTTCAGATAACTTCATTAATCTATGAAAATAAACTATGATGAGACATTAGGAGTCAATTTAATACTATGGTCTTTTATCTGAGTAACAAAGGCATATCCTTATCTTCTGATTATGTCTTGTCTAAGCACAAATTTTTGTACCCAATATTGGTGTCAGGCATGGGATTTTATCTTGTGAAATAGGACTTAAATCCAATAAGAACATGGGTTGTTACTTCCATGACAATAGTGTGACAATTGTAACATCGGGAATGTATTGCCAGGATGGTCATTATAGTAGATCCCAAGATTCACAGCTGTGAAAGATGAATGATTACTTCTTATTCCTCCAGTTGTATACATTGTGCCTTACAGCAGTTTTAAGCCAGTAGAGATGAATCTTTTAGGCATCAGATTGATTTCTCTGTGTTTTGTGAATAAAGTATATGTTGTCTTTAGCAATAGGGTCTTGTCATGTTCTGTAAGGCAACCAAAAGCAATGGCAATATTTTGGAAGTGTCTGGGACCTCATTTGCCAACAATTCATATTGAGAAAAGGCAATTCAGTTAATGGATTTTTGTTAGCCTATGCTATCTACTAGGAGTATTATCCCCAATTTGAGGATAACTCCATTTAAATTCATGTTTCCATGTTTACATTATAGAAATACTGAAGTATTAGTTTTGCACATGGCTTTTACAGAAGGATTTTAGTCCTGATTATAACTCCCCATATTCCAACCTATACTGTGCCTTCCCATCTCCCCCTTCATTTAACATTTCTTATTTTATTATTCCATGTTCCACTTTTTTATCACTATCTGTATCCCACTTCTTGGATGACTGATCTTCCCACCATAGCATATTATCAATTTCTTGACATCAATGTGTATTCTAAATGGGACAAAACTATTTAAGATTTTGAGCTAATATCATAAGTGAGAAAAAATCATGTTCTATTTGTCTATCTTGGCCTAGGTTTCATCACTGAGGAAGATATTTTCCATTTCTATCATTTGATCTGCAAACTTCACAATTTCATTTTAATAGATAAATAATATTGTTAATATGTAAATATACCATATTTTCATTACTCATTCATCAACTGGTAGACAATTACGCTGCATCATTTTCCTGAATAGCAGATGTCTCTCTAATAAATATAGTCTTTTATGTTTGCGTATTAGAGTGGTATAGCTGCTCTGATACCTTTTTGTACAGATCCACACTCATATAGTGGTTGTACCAGTTTGCACTGCCACTAATATTAAATCAATATTCCCATTCCCTAAGAGCCATGCTTTCATTGAAATAATTAAAAAAAAAACTTAGCCATTCTGAATGAAGTAAAATGAAATGTCAAAGTTTTTATTTGCATTATCTGAAGGCTGATGAAGTTGAATATATAAAACATATTTCTCAACCATTTGTATTTTGTCTTTTGAGAACTCAGCATAATTTAATGATGCATTTTTGATGTTTATCTTTGTTTTTTTTTACATTTTAGATAGCATTTCTATGTCATGTGGGTAGTTATCAAATATTTTTTTTTCTCATTCTGTAGGCTGCCTCTACACACAAAGGATGGTATTGTTTGCTAATCTACATCTTTTTTTGTTTCATTTGATCTAATAAGCCAGTTGTTAGATGTAATGGCAGCACTACCATGGTTCTGTCCACAATGTCCTTCCCTGTACTTATAAGTGTTATTTTTACATTTTCATCTGTCAGGAGCTATGACATACATAGTTTGGTTCTGGAACCCTGAGTAGAGGTGACAAGGAAATGAAGAAAGGGCAGACATTGTGGATAAAAATCTGTCATCAGGTGGATTGAGTATACTCTGAGAGAGCCATGTCAATTATCATAAAAAGCCAGAAACTTCATGACTGTAGGTGTGAAGTCACCAGCTCTTAACATATGAGTAGAGAAAGCTAAACTTGCAATGTTTACATGCACTGATTAACATATCACACTTAGACCCTGAAGAAGGATTTGTCATCATTCTGATACTATCTCAGAGAAAGCTTTATCATTTGGATATGGATGATTTATTGGAATCCTTATTGTGGGGTGTCAAAAATACACATTCAATCAGGACATCCCTAACTCAGGCTTCCTGTAATTCCTATAATCAGTTTCATTGTATCAGCTTAGTTATGGTGAAACCCTTGAACTACATGAAAATGAATCTTTGTAGGGTGAGGCTCAGTATCTAGTTTCATCTTCTAAATGAGCTTCTCAGGATGAGACTTTTTTTCTTCATTTGAGGTTCATTTTCCCAGATAATGCTTGCTTATGTCAAGTTGACCTAAAAAGCCAAACATAATACACCCTCCCTATGTAATGCAGGTTGTCCTTCAATTTACAGAAGTATTCTTGCCTTAGTTCCTTTGTGCTAGGGTAACTGATATGCAATGCATCAGGAATCTCAGGCTATTTCAATAAAAAAAAATGCTTCATTTAGTTTGAAAAACTTCAAAGTACATTTGATTGAAACATGTACTTTGATAGTCTTTTTAGTTAAGTACTAAACTTGAATAGGATGAAATCTACTTTGTGTTTTGCTTGTATCAAAAATGAAATGCTGAAAAGTTATAAATATCATGGAGAAGAGAAATGAAATTAATACCTGCCATCAATTAAACTATTATTATTATTATTATTAAATAAAAAATAAGAACTTCTCTTGTAGTAAATATATCATAATCAAATGGCATTTTCTTATAGGAATTACCATTGACAAATTGATTAATAGTCAAAGGAGATTGATAATATAGCTATTTTTAAGAAACATAGCCCGTGGCAGGTCAGAATCAAGGCACGACAATAGTTTTAGTGAACAGCAGCAGTTCAGACAAGCAGTGCTAAAGGGCTTGTCTAAGAAAGGCTCTCCACTTAACCAGAAAACATATTTTGTATTTATTCACAATTATTTTTCTTACCAACTTGGTCTATCTCTTCTTATAGATATGGTTTGGGCCAACATGTGGCAGTTGCTATTAATGCGTGTTTTATGCAAAACAAAAATATGATACTAATTACTTTTAAGGAATTCTGGCATCGTATGTACATTTTTTGTAGAAATTACTACTGGATTTAACATATTTCATTCAGGTATCTTTAAAATCCAAATTAAAACCATTTAAAATAAAAAAGAAGCATGGAAAAATTGTGTGCTAAATGTTGTTACACTGTGTCTAACTGTAAACAAGAAAAATAACTCCTTGAAGGAGTTTGTATCTGTAGAGACTATTGGACTGATTAGGATCTAAGGATTGTGGAGAGATTGTATTTTTTCAGTTTCAGAGAACAAGTTTTGGCCAGCTTTAGCCTTCTAGAACAGTGATTCCTTAGCCCATTCTGTATCAGAACTAATATCTTGTGATAGTAAATGAAAACCTTTTAGAATCTATTGAATTAAAATATCACTAGCTTCCACCAATGTAAAAGCTAAGAATGTCATCAGATAGTATCTTAGACCTATAGAATATGTTCCCCCATCTCATTCTATCCTATGGTATGAATTGCTGTACCCACCAATTCATTTTAAACTTGCCTTGATTTATGTCTTTATTTGTGTTGCAAAACTATTAAATTTTGATGAAACTGCTTCACATTGAAATATGGTATTTGAGGTAACCTAAATCTGTGTTTCTGGGCTACGGTAACAGTAACTCAAAATGACATCAGAGTGACCTCTTATTGCCTTTAAAATGAGAGATATAATTGACAAGCCTAACAAAATCATATATTACATATGAAAAAACATGTATTCTTACTGGAAATGTAATAAATATCATTCATATTCCTAATGTTTAGAGATAAAATTAAAATATAATTATATGCTAGAAGATATGTCATCTATAATTCTTATGACAATCTTATATATGTGTAGGGTTGATTTTACCAGAGAAATGACGTGGATAAAGTAGATTTGATTTTAATATGTTGCCTTAGTTATGTTTCCATTGCTATAAGGCTAAACTACCATGACAAAAACCAACATGTTGTAGAAAGGATTTATTTAATCTAACATCTCCATGAAGTGTATTCAGGGCAGGGATTCAGGCAAGAACCTGGAGTGCTGCTACCTATGCTTGTTCACCCCGACTGCCTATACAATCCAGGACTACTTGCCTAAGAGTATCACCTACCACAGACAGCTGGGCCCCCACCAATCAACCATCAAACAAAACCATGCCCTATAGACTTGCCTACGGGCAAAGAGATGGAGACATTTTCTCAACTGAGTGTCTTCTTCCTAGTAAATAACTCTATCCTGCATTTACTCTAGTTCTCTCTCTCTCTTTCTTTCTCTCTCTTTCTCTCTCTCTCTCTCTCTCTCTCTCTCTCACACACACACACACACACACACACACACACACAGAGAGAGAGAATCAGAACATATGTACAATAGAATATTTTTTTATTTATTCTTTTCTTATTTTATTTCTTTTATTTTTTGGATACTGGACCTCATATATTCCAGGGTTAATTTAAAGTTACTACACAGGTGACGAAGACTATATACAATCCTGATATTTATGCTTCTGCTTTAGGACACCTGGGACTACAGACATATGCCATCCCTGCTATGTTTTATATGTTGCTTCAAATCAAATGCAAGGTTTCCACCATGCTAGGCTAGTTGTCTAGAAAGGGACGGAATACACCTAAAGGATCATATTAAAATACTCATAACTTCTACAACTAACTGTGTGTAATAGCTTATTTAAAAATTCATATAATAAAACTCATACCAAAATTTTAATGAAGTAGAATTGTGTATGTGTTATGAAATACAATAATTAGGGAAAGATCTCATTATACCTCAAGATGATAGCAACAACAAAACCTAACCTCCTAAAGAATCACTTTGAGCACTTTTGTCCTGAATAAGTTCTTACACAATGTATTGTTTTATGTATTTTTTATGATTGTTTTGCATAGCAGATGCTTTTAAACACATTATTGTCTGTATACATAATATATTATTATACTCATATTTGCTTTATTTCTATGGCACATCTGTCCCACATTTCAAGCATATGATTTAGAATGTATTTAATCAAAAATTATAGACTTTATGAATATTTGCTGCAAAGCATGACAGTCTGAGATCAGTTAATAGCATGTGTATATTAGGCATATGATTTCCATAAACATACATCTAAATTGATATTTGATACTATAGGCACTTATTTTAAAGAAGTTTTACTTTCTATTTTATTTGGTGAGCATGATGGAAATTAAAATACTCAAAAACATTGAGAAAAATATGAAAGACCATTGTATGCTAAGTAAATTGTAAGAAAATTTAAAAAGAGTATTATATTATATTTGAAAAAGCAACAGCTATGATTTTGAGATATAAGTGATTAAAAGTGACTGTAGAACAATTTTTATAAGTCTTTATTGATGAAAATATGAACTTCTGGACTCCAATTTAAAACATTTTTCTTGCTTCAAAATTTCACATGTTTAAATGTTTTCATACAATTATTTTGCATATGTATGTATGTGTGTACTGATTGTTCAGTGGTAGCAGTCTCTGCAGATATATGCTATGGAATATTCCTGTAAATTGTGCAAATTACACTGGTTGGTTTAATAAAGAAGCTGATTTACCAATAGCCATTCAGGATAAGGCTAGGCAGAAAAATCAAACTGTGAATGATGGGGAGAACAAGGTGGAGTCAAGGGTGTTGCCAGCCATATGATAAAAGCAGTATATGTAGAAAATTAGGTTAAAAGTCTTGAGCCATGGCTGAAAAATTGATATAAATATGGGTAAATTTAAATGTAGCTAGTATTAAGCTTAATAATGTCTTAATCAAGTGTTAATAAAATAATCCTCTAAGTGATTATATGTCAGTGGCTACAGGACAGGGTGAGACACAGATAACTCTGATTATACATGTATGTACTATTATTGAGGAAAACTTCAAAAGCTATTACACAGGAATACCACCCAAGTCCATTTTAGATGAATTTCTTTCTGGTCAGAATCCATCAACTAGTCTGGACTGGCTTGCCAGTGAGCCCCAGTGACCCATGTGCCTCCACATTCTCAGTGGTGAAATTACAAATACATGAAATTGTACACAATAAGACTTATATGGGTTCTGGATATCAAACACAGGTCTTAAGATTAAAAGGCAAAGCAATTTCCTGGCTAAGCTATTTCCTGAGCCCAAATTTGAATGACTTCACTTTCAAATGCAGAGAGGAAGGACAAGACCAGGCTACACAAACCCACAGAGACAGCTGACCTGAACAAGGGGGAGCTATGGACTGGCAGACTGATAGCTGAAAAATCAGCAATGGGCTGACTCAGAACCCCTGAGCATGTATATCAATTAGAAGGCCTGGACAGGCTAAGGGACCTCTGACAGTGGAACCAGGATGTATCACTAGTGACAAAAGGACTTTGGGAGCACATTCCATATGTAGGGATACTCCCGTGATCTAGAGGCAAGAGGGAGGACCTAGTCCCTACTTCAAATGACTTGACTAATTAATTGTGTTGACCCCTCCTGGAAGACTTCTATGAAAATAGATGATTGATTTAATCTGAAGTTGTCTTAATATATAAAATTATTCATATAATATAAAGCAAAGCAAAAATATGATAAGGATGAAAAATTAGTTGTATGCAAAAAAAAAATCAATATTTCCTCTAGCAATATAGTGAAGGAGAAAACTTAGCCAAAATGTACTACAAATGCATATTCAATAATTTGTGACATTCCAGTCACCAAATATGAATGGATAATAGAATTGTGCCTTATTATCTGAGCCAAGTATCATAAAATCCATTAATAATTAATCATGATTCTCTCTCAAGTTATTTTATTTAATGATATAAATGATCTGAAGGATCAATGTAAAGAAAACCAGGGAATACCAAAACATCCTTTAAAAATTCCTGCTGTCTTTACTTCAACTACAATTTCTCCATCTTCATATATGCCCGGGATTTTTGTATTTTACATGCACAACTAGTCGGTAAGAAAATTCTTTAATTTTTTTGCTAAGATGGTCAGTTTGATACAACTGACCAATCTGAAAAAGAACAATGGTATTTTACCTCAATTTCATCTAATCCTCACCATACATAGATGGGATGAAGGCAATCACATTGGTAATCTCACTTAAAGTGGAGAGTCTTACAAGGAGAACATAGCCCATAGACTCAACTATGCAAGGCTCATAGGTGCTTCAAGGGCCTACGCTGGGTAGTTATGCTGCACACATTATGGTATAGCTTGTGGGTTTTGTGGGACCTCTAATGGTGGTAGTGGGGTGTCTATGACACTTTTGCTAGAATTAGGACATATTCCTATTGCATGGGGCCCTGTCCAGCCTTTGTATAAGCTGGGTGTTGGTGGCACGTGCCTTTTAATCCCAGCACTGGAGAGGCAGATGCAGGCTGATTTCTGGGTGAGTTAAGACCAGCCTGGTGTACAAGAGCTAGGTCCATAGAGTTCCAAAGCAATACAAGGAAACCCTGTCTTGAAAAATCAAATAAAAAAATGAAAGTATGAAAGAAAGTAATCCTAACTAAAAGTAGTATTTTAATGACATATTCTTGCTAGAACTTTTAGAAACACTTGAATTTAAATTTGCATATATATATATATATATATATATCAGAGTAACAGTGACAAATAATATCATATTCGTACAAAAGATATTAAATTTTACATACCAATCCTAGTTCCCTCTCCCTCCTTCACTCTCTCCCACCCTCCCATGCCCACCAAAACCCTCCCCTCCCATTCTCGCCCCAGTCCACATGTAGGGTGATGCCTTCTAGGAGGGGTCATCTAAATCTGTCAAGTCATTTGGAGTAGGGACTGGGCCCTCCCTCCTGCCTCTAGGTTAAGGGAGTATCCCTCCATGGGGAATGTGCTCCCAAAGTCCTTTTGTGCACCAGGGTTACATCCTAGTTTCACTGTCTGAGGTCCCTTACACTGCCCAGGTCTTCTAACTGAGACCATGTTTAGGAGGTCTGAATAGGTCCAATGCTGGATTCCCAGCTATGAGTCTAGGGGTCCATTACTTCCTCGTTGTTCAGGTCAGCTGTCATTGTAGGTTTCTGTAGCCTAGTTCTGTAGCCTCCCTCTCAGCATCTGGAATACCGTTTGGCTCAGTGTTTAGTTGTGGATGTCTGCTTCTGTTTCCATGTATACTGAACCAACTCTCATTTTATTATCTGTGTCTTACAAGTTCATAATTTACTTCCTTGAATTGATAAACAAAAATTTGGTATAACTTTCTCCAGTGATCACAGGGAGATTTTCATTTTTTTTTAACTCTTATCTACTATGTGATTGGTTGACCTATATTAAATTGGAATGATAAAGTCAGTTAGCAATAAAGGGTACTAAAATTATACCTGTAATAAAAGTGGTTCATATAAGTGGCCCAGGGGAAGGATGAATTATTATATTGCCAGAGTTATCAACTCTTATTTTCATCAATAATCTGAGTTAGTGATATTAAATAAGGTTATGATTTAATATGTTTAAACTAAATATTGAGTAGTAGTTTGCCTGTTGTTCTAATATATTATGAATCCCATCAGTAACCAATATATCTATCACAGTTTGATAAGAAGAGCATAACAATCAAGAATATACTTCTCCTAGGAATGGCATCCCATGTATTCTTGCCCTCTTGAGAAAGATATAAATAGTAAGGTCTTCTGTTCATTCTTTACATTATTATTCCTTGATAATCTTACACATATGAACTCTACTTTTTTTTCTTTTTTCCTTTTTTTAATTTTAGAAACGATCTTATTTTATATATAATTCTAAGTTCCCATTCCCTCCAATCTTCCCATGCCCCCCACTGACAACCATCCTATCCCTACTCTGCTTCATAGGAAGAGTGAGGACTGCCATGGGGCATCATCAAAGTCTGTAACATAATTTAGAACAGGCCCTAGGCCCTCGTCCATGTATCCAAGCTGAGGGAGTATTGATCCACTTTCAGAGGCACCATAGTCTGTCCAGGCCTCCTTACTGACACCCATATTGCATGGGTCTTGTTCTGTCCTATGCTGATTTTTTGAGCTGACATTCTGGTGTCCATGAGCTCCCATTGTTCTGGTCATCTGTTTTTCTTGGTTTACCCAGCCTGATCTTGAGTTCTCTTTACATAATCTCCACACAACTCTCTCTTCCAAAATATCCTCCACATATATAACTTCACAAATACATACCACCTTTGTATGTACATATTGATAGAGATGAACACTTAGTATTACATAAACTTCTAGAGAGCACATCCCTAGAGACATTTTATTCTCCCTGTATTAGCACCCAACAATTGGCTGTAGCTAATGAAGGGCTCTGAGGAGAATTTGATATGCTGGTAGATCTGGATATCAATCTATTTCAAATACACTAGACTTACATTTAAATAAGTTTAAATAACCATTTCAAAAGCAATCAAATATTTTAAAATAATATTTGAAAATTTGAAATAGCTGGAAGAAAAAACATTCAAATATCAATTTTCCAATATAGTCACAGGCAACAAATTTCTGAAAAGGACTCTAATAGGATGGAAAATGATATGAAATTTGACTTATAGGACTACATGCATTTAAATGGCTTTGAATATCACAGGAGAATATAACCATATTGAACAGATAGTAACAAAATACAAAACCTATCATTAAGTATATTTTAAACAAGGGATTAGTATATAGAATATATACAGAATTATAAAAGTTAAATAACATTTAACTCCCATGAAAATGGCTAAAATAAAAAAAAAAAAAAAAAAAAAACCACACAAGACAGTTCATGCTGGAGAGTATGTGGATAAATGGGAACGTTCCCTCACTGCTGGTGGGAGTGCAAACTCATACAGCCACTATGGAAATCAGTATGGCAGTTTCTCAGGAAAATGGGAGTCAGTCTACCTCAAGATCCAGTAATTCCACTCTTAGGCACACCCCAAAGATGCTCATTCACACAACAATGACACCTGTCCAGCTGATTTCATAGCATTATTTGTAATATCCAGAATGTAAAACAACTGAAAAATGGATGGAGAAAATGTAGTAACCCCTACTACTTCCTCTTCCTCCTTGTCCCCTAGTCCTCCTATCTTCCTTTCCTATTCACCAACAGTGCTTTATTCATTAACCAGTATGAGAAACATATATACATAATGACATCTCCCATCAGTAGTACACATTGCAGTACTACTCAGAAGGAAAAAACAATGCCAAGTAACATATACAGGCAGAACTACCAGAATTATACCTGACTTCTCCATGGAAACTTTGAAAGCCAGAAGGTCCTGGATAGATATACAAACACTAACAGACCCCTGATGTCAGAGCAGACTACTATACCCAACAAAACTCTAAATCACTCTAGATGGTTAAAAGAAGATATTCCATGATAAAACCAGATTTACACAATACCTCCCCACAAATCCAGCCATACAAAAAGTTCTGGAAGGAAAAGTCAAACCCAATGAAGTTAACTACACTCACAAAAACACAGATAATAGAAAATCCCACTTTACCAGAAGCCAGGAGAAAAAGCAGGGTAGATCTACTCACAATATCAACACCACCAACAAATCCAAAACAAACAAGAATTAACAACCAATAGTTCTTAGCTTCCCTCAATATTAATGGTTTTATATTGTCTATAAAAAAAACACAGACTAACAGAATGGCTATGAAGACAGAATACATCCTTCTGCTTCATTAAAGAAACACACCAGAACTTAAAAGGCAGATGGTACCTCAGCTTAAAGGATTGGGAAAAGATCTTCTAATAATAATGGACACAAGAAACAAGCATGTGTAGCTAACCTAATATCTAACAAATTAGACTTCAAGCTGAAATTAATAAAAAGAGATGAAGAAACACATTTCATATTCCTCACAGGAAAAGTCCATCAGGACAATGCCTAAGGTTTGAACATTTATGCCCCAAATACAAAGGCACCCACATTCTTAAAAGAAACATGAGTAAAACTCAAATCTCACATAAAAACTTACAAACAAATAGTGAGAGACATCAATACCCCAGTCTTACCACTACACAGGGCCACCAGATAGAAACTTAACAAAGAAACAAAAGAACTAACAGAAGTTATGACCCAATTGGGTTTAACAGACATCTATAGACTATTCCATTCAAACAAAAAAGAACATACCTTTTTCTCAGCTCCACATGCAACCTTATCTAAAATCAACTACATACTCAGCAACATGGCAAACCATAAAAGATATTAAAAATGTAGAATAATGCCATGTATCTTATCAGACCACCATGATTTAAAGTTAGAATTCAACAACAAAAAATGCAGAAATCGTGCAAACTCATGAAATCTGAACAATGCAAAATTGTGCCATTAAGCCAGGGGGAAGGCCTAGACCTTACTCCAAATGACAGATTTTGATGATCCCTCCCAGAAGGCATCACACTCACTCCCTATGGAGTGGGGAAGGGATAGGAGTTGGTTCAAAGGGTATGTGAGGGAGGGAGGGGGAAGTGGGAATGATATGTAAAATTAACAAAAGCAATTAAAAAAAAAGAATTATAGACTTCCTAGAATTCAATGAGAAGGAAGACACAACATACCCAAACCTTAAGAGGAAAGTTCATAACACTAAGTGCCCACATGAAGAAAATTGAGACTAGTCACATTAGATAATTAACAGCTCAACTGGAATCTCAAAAGCAAAAAGAAACAATCTCAACAAGGTGGCATAGATGCCAGGAAATAGTCAAATTGAGGGCTGAATAAAGTAGAAAGAAAGAAAATAATACAAAGAATCAATGTAACAGAGTTGGTTTTTTGAGAAAATAAACACAATAGACAAACCTTCATCCAAACTAACCAAAAGGCAAATTAGCAAAATCAGAAATGAAAAGGGGGATGTAACAGCAGATACTGAGGAAATCCAGTGAATCTTCAGGTCATACTTTGAAAATCTGTACTCCATAAAGTTCAAAAATATAAAGGACATGGACAATTTTCTGGATAGATATCATTTACCATAATTAAGTCAAGTACAGATAAGCAATTTAAATAGACTCATGGGCCCTAATGAAATGAAAGCAGTCATTAAATTCTACCAAAACAAAAACAAAAACAAAGCAAAACGAAAAAAGCCCAGGGCCAGATGGCTTCAGTGCAGAATCTACCGGAAATTCAAAGACAAGCTAATGCCAATACACCTCAAGTTATTCCACATAATAGAAGCAAAGGGTTCATTTCCAAACTCCTTTTGTGAGGCTATAAGTACCTTAGTACCCAAGAACACAAAGATACACCTAAGAGAGAGAAATACAGAACAATATTGCTCATGAACATTGATGCAAAACTCTCAAGAACACATCCACCATGACCAAGTTGGCTTCTTCTCAGGTATGTAGGGATGGATCAACATATGAAAATCTAACAATGTAAATCACCATATAAACAAACTGGACATATGTTCACCATATGTTCTATGCTGAAAAAGCCTTTGACAAAATACAATTCCCCTTCAATAATATAGGACTTGAAGAGGTTATGGATAACAGAAACATATATAAATATAGTAAAAGCAATATACAATAAACCAACAGCCAACATCAAACTAAATGTAGAGTAACTTAATTTGATTCCTCTAAAATCAGGAGCAAGACAAGGCTGCCCTTTCCATATCTCTTCAGTTTTGTACTTAAGTTATAACTAGTGCAATAAGACAACAAATGGTGATCAAGGGTACACAAATTGGAAAGGCATCTCTACTATAATAGAAAAAAAAATCCAACAATCTAGGCAATTTTCACATACATTTGTGGGGAAAATCGGTAGTGAGTTACAGCAATGCTATGACATACTAACTATAAACCTCAGTTGCTGCCTATTAACACTGTAGCTTTTTGGTTAGTGAAAACTAGGCTTTGGCAAGTTACTACACTTCCAAATTTTCTCCTGATATGGATATTAAAGCAGAGATGACAAATGAATAGATAATCAGATTGCTAAATATAGTTTGAGATTATTTTAATTAGGCTTTGGTTCTACAACATTATAAACTTTCTACAATCTTTGAAGTTTGAATCATTTAATCAGCCCTAAAGAAGATTTAAAAGAAGAAGAAGAAGAAGAAGAAGAAGAAGAAGAAGAAGAAGAAGAAGAAGAAGAAGAAGAAGAAGGAAAAAAAAGAAGAACTTTTTTCAGAGCATTTTCATTCAGAATCCTCAATCCTAAACAAAGTCAGTTAAAGTATGAATGTATTTATTTTGACATTAGGGAAGTCACTATAAATCAAGTTTAAGTTCCTTGTAAGGACACTAAGTTATTCATAAATGCTCATTGCATATTTACTTGAAATTTTGAAGCCAAGTTGTTTCCTACAGTAATGAAGACATAGTCTAGAGAAAAAAGAAAGCTAAAAGGTAGTGGACATGTAAGTACATATTTACTATGTGAGAACATAGAAAGTAATAATAGCACATTTCATCCTCAATAAAGTAATATAACAAGTAATATAAAGTAAGTTCTGAGAGGTTAAATGTATTCAGAAACTGCAGCTCACTATTTAGTTGATTACAAGTAGAGGCAGCTGAGGTGAAAATAAGCTGTCAGGTGACAGACTGCGCAGAGTATAGCGCAATGGTCAATGCTTGAGTTTTTAACTCTCTAATGCAAGGTTATTCTAATCATTACACACCTCAAAACGGAATGACAATCAGAGAAATTCACAAAAATAATGAAAAATAAACCTTAGTGGCTTAATATCAAGACTCCCACAGCTACCACATTTATTGGGGACCTAGGTAGGTTAGGTTTGACCTCCTTTCCTGTATCCATTATGGTCACCCCAGAATTCTCATAGTCCTGCTCCTATTACCTGTTATGAGTAAAGTTTTCCCTGCAGGTCCTTCTGGTCTCACCGTCATGCCAGCCCCAAATAACACACAGAGACACTGTATTAGATATAATTCATTTGGCCAGTTACTAGTTTCTTATCAACTAGCTCTGTCTTAAACATTACCCTATTTCTATTAATCTAAGTGTTCCCACTTGGTCTCCTCTTACTGGAGAGAGGGCCGGACCTCTGCTCTCTCAGTCTCTACATGTCAACTTCTCCCTCCAACTTCCTTTCTCCTCCTTGTCTCCTAGTCCTGTTGATCTTGCTTATTGGCCAACAGTGCTTTCTTCATTAACCAATATGAAACACATATTTACAGAATGACATCTCCCATCAATTACCTCTCATCAATTCCACTCGTTCTATCTCTATTCTTTTGCTATTTTCAGAAGAACCTAGCCCTACTTTCTCCCATGAACCCTAGCAACACTACAAGTGGTAAATACTCTGATAGGTTATCTATGATCCTGCCTCACATTCTCCATCCTTTCTCTCTTTGTTCTCCTAGTCTTGCCACTGCAACTTGCCTCAGCCTTCTATTTAGGCATCTAATTTTTGTTGGGGCTCACCAGTTACATTAACAATGCTTTCTGCAAGGGACCCTATTACCACTACATGTGGTACAGACTTAAATAAGACAACTTCACTCTTCCATCCCATACCAGTCCACTCCTCTGCTATACCTAATTCCCAGGCTTTGCTTACATCCCCATACTCTGCTAAAAAAAAAAAAAAAAAAAAAAAAAAAAAAACACAGCCTAATATACTTCCAGTGAATTCTCTTAACTTATCTTATTTTATTCTCATCTATTCCTCAGACCTCGCCCAAGGTCCCCACTGTCTACAGACCCAATCTGATCTGTTTCAACTACATTATTCCCACCAGTATACGTGGCACATCCAACATCCACCAAACATGCCACCAAAACATGATCAAACTCTCTTTACATTAGTTCACAAAACTTAACTCTAAACTCTCAATATCTGGAGCTTGTGTCATATCCTCTGCCTGAGTTTAGTTTGGTTTCACAAATCTAAATGGAATTAAACACTCTTGAGACTCCTAATTTTATAAATATTTATTAGAAACTAGCTGTTTTTCAGATATGGAGATGGTAACAATTTATTTTCCCATTTTGTGGCCTTCTTTTTGGGTTCTTTGCCTTGCAAAAGCTTTTCAGTTACTTGAGGGTTTATTTATCAATTGTCAATATTAGGGCCTACAATGTGTGTTAAGAAAAATAACATCATGAAATTTGCAGGCGAATGGATAGAGCTAGAAAAAATCATCCTGAATGACGTAAACCAGGCCCAGAAAGTCAAGCATGGCACGTACTCGCTTATAATTGGATAAGAGCTTTAAAGTAAAGAATATGTAGAGGGGATAAGTAACAAGCATGACTAAAGGGGGAAGTGTGAATCTCCTTGAGAAGAGGAAAATGAACAGATATCAAGAGAATACTGGGGAATATGGAGACAGAAACAGGGGGGATCACTTGGAGAGAGGATGGAAGATAGAGTACTGGGAGAAATGACTCTAATTGGGGGATGGATTCGGAAGCCTAGTGAAATGGATACTTTCAGGAATCTATGAGAGTGACGCCTGGTAATAGGTTATACAGAGCCTAAACCACTTATCTCTTAAAACCAGGGAAGGCTTACAGTGGAGGGATTGTGACAGCCAAGCCAACCACAACACCTTCTATATACAACTTGTCCTGTCTGCAAGAAGTTTTGAGATAAAGGTATCACCAAAATTGTGGGAAGGGTGAATGTCCAGTCCCCCTCCCCCAAAATAGCAAATGAAATGATTCTTAGTGATATTCTGTTATAGTCATAGAGAGTCACCTAGCACAATTTTCATTAGAAAGGCTCCATCTAGCAACTGACAGAAACAGATACAGAATCACAGTCAAACATTATGAACAGAATCTTTGAGAATAGGGGTAGGAAGGACTTTTGGAGCCAGAATGGTCAAGGAGTAATAGCATCAACTAACCCATAGAATCAACTAACCTATGGTCATAGTGTTTCATAGAGATTGAATCAATAATCAGGAAGCCTGTCTTGGTCTGACCTAGGTGGTCTGCATATATGTTATGGTTGAATAGCTTGTTATTCTTGTGAGATTAACTAACAATGGGATAAAGGGATGTTGCTGAAACTTTTGCCTACTTTTGGGACCCTTTTCTCCTATTGAGTTGCCTTAATATGAGCAGAGATAACTAGTCTTATTGAAACTTGATATGCCATGTTGATATCCATGAGAAACTAACCACTTTGTCAAGTTAAATGGAATAGTGGATGGTGAAAGGGATGATTGTGAGAAAAGGAGGGAGGGAAAACTGGGCTAGGGATGTAATATATGTATGAATATATGAAAAAGTGAATCAGAAATAACACCAATATTTTAATGATGCAAAGCAACAATATAGAAAAAAATATCTGAACCCACATCAAGTAGATGTTAATAAATAACAATAATTATAGCAGAAAGTAATGAAATAGAAATAAGAGAAACAAGATCAACAAACCCTTTATACCACTATCAAAAAAGAAATAAAAATTAAAAATTCAAATTACATAGTAAAGAATGAATAAGTTGAAGAAAAACAGACTGCAAATACTTTTAGAATGTTAAAAGGTAATACTATAAATCTATACCAAAAAAAAAAAACTTGGAAAATCAGAAAGAAATGGAAGAAATTGTAGATTCAACCAAAACAACAGTTAAACTGAGAACAAAAATGTAAATACACTCATAGAAAATGAGGCTTAGGAATTATAATAAAATTCTCCCAACTCTAAACAGCTTAGTTCAAGATGGAACCATAGCATAATTATACCAAACTTTCCACCAATCTGTAATCAAGAAAGTAAATTCTATAGAGAATTTCTTACAAGAAAACTGATTGAGTTGTTTATTGTGTTATTTCTTATATTTGATCAGTTGATTATTAGATAGTTACAGTTACAGCCCTCCTTTATCTTAGCCAGGGCATATTAGGTAGAAGATTAGGTACTTTCTAGGATAGGAAAACCATTGCACTAATCTCAGTAGTTTGCCAATTACCTATGACCTGGTCATTTAGTATGTGCTTCTTTCTTGATGTTGTCCTTAATGGTAATTTTATTTGTGTTTATGTTATTATGTTTTCTTTCTTCTGCAAAATATTTGATAATTGTTTTTATTGTACATAGAATTTGTTAGGATTAGAATCCTCTTATTAAGAAAAAAGGAAGTTGTGTAGGATTTAGATCCGTTTAGGCAATGACTTTTGGGGCAGCAAACCATAAAGTGTGGTCTTGTCTGCCTATATGACAACTGAAAATCCAAGAATCTCCCTCTCTCTCTCTCTCAATCTCTCTCTCTCTCTCTCAATCTCTCTCTCTCTCTCTCTCTCTCTCTCTCTCTCTCTTTCTCTCTCTCTCTCTCCTACTTGTCTTCTAGTCCCAACTATTTTGTTTTCCTCTTGGCCAACAGTGCTTTATTCATTATACAATACAAGAAACATATATTTATAGAATGACATCTCCTATCAGGTGTTCTTTTACAATGTTTTCAAGGAAAATGACAAATATGTAGTGTGTCATTTCGTCTAAGTCTTTTCCCTATACCTAAATAAATCTGGAGATTTTTCAATAGACTTGTATAGCTTCTCATAACAAAACCTCAGTTTTGTAATGCATATATTTCTCCTTTTGTATGCATTGTTTATATAGCTCACTTAAAAATGTAATGTATAATTTGGTATAGATTATAGATAAATACCTATAAAAGTCAAAAGTTAGAATTAGGTTAGTTAGGTTTTCAAGATATATAGAAATGTATTTGAGATGTATAGGCGTTCTTCAAACCTTTGAAAGACCTACAGGATATAACATTTAAAATGGTTTAGGGATATTCTTGACAGTGAGACATAACTGCTCCTGACAACACCACCTGCATCAGAAAGGAAGATGGACATCGAAGAAACGCGTTGCTTTCAATATCGCAAGACAAGATTTTGGACCAGATACTGCTCTTTTCCGGACAGTTTCAAATTTATGCTTTATAAACTTTACATATAAGGCCCACAGGAAATTGACTGCTGATACAAAATGGAATGGATATTGATATAGGATTCCTGCTTCATGGCAGGGTCTGCCAGACATTCTGCAGGATATAGAGAAAAGTGATTGACAAACTGCCAGTAAAAATGAACAGTTTAAAGTTTCCTGTTTTGCTGAGGAGTCTGCCAGACACATTATTGCCTACAGGCTGAAGATGGAACATTACAAAAGAACTTCTGGTGACTTACCAGGCAGTGAGTTGTCTCTGTCATTTCTAGACTTCATATATTATCCTTCTGTGGTCTTTGATGGAGTTGAAGACAGATAGTTATGGTGATTGTTTTCCTTAGTTGGGATTAAAGATAAGTTACATATAAGACTGTAGACTCACATAGGTAGGATAGATGATAAAATATTTTCTTTAAATCTTACTAAATGTTAATGGACTAAATATTGTTAAGTGTGGTTCTTATTTGATAAATGTTGTGTGGTATATTTTTCTATGTTAAGGTTAAAACCCTTCTTTTTATTTTAGCCAGAAAAGAGGAGATGATGGGAGATGTCATTCTGTAAATATATATTTTCCTTGTATTACTTAATGAATAAAACACTGTTTGCTAATAGGAAAGAAAGATAGGTGGGAATAGGAGAAAAGGGGATTCCAGAAATAGTAGGGAGGAGTCAATATGTAGAGACTTGAGAGAACAGAGGTCCAGGCTCTCCCTCCGGTAAGATGAGACCACATGGAAATACTTAGATTAATAGGAATAGGTTAATATTTAAGACAGAGATAGCCAATAAGAAACAAGTTACTGGCCAACAGCTCTATATCTAATACAGCTTCTCTGTGTGTTATTTGGGGGCTGGTGTGTTGGTGGGACCAGTCCCATGGGAAAAAATATAGTCATAATATTCAGCATTTCAGATTCTTTGTGACAACTGGCCTATTGTGAGCTTCAGCAGTGGAAAGAGAATGAAAGGAATGAACATCACTAAGATTAATAACCTACTATGGGTTTCCATATTCAGTGTGGTTTGTATTGGGTAGACACTATGGGTACCTACCACCAAAGGCACCCAACAGTTGTGTTTCATTCTCCCTGCACACGTAAGTCAACTGAGATCTTTGTCAAATACTTTTTCTACATCTACCAAAATGGCTATGTAATTTCTCTCAATATTTACATCGTGTGTGTGTGTGCTAAATTGATCACTTTGCCTTTGTTGAAAGAGCTTTGTTTCCGTATGATTAAGCTGAATTGATTATGATGGATAATATTAGTATGTTTTATTGACTTTTGTTTGTAAGATTTCATTGAGAATTTCCCTAGTAGTTTTATCAAATGAGGTTGGCCTGTAGTTTCCTATATTACTATGTCTGTATCTTGTTTAGACTTCAGGAAAATAACAGTGTCATAGGCTGATTTTGGAAGTGAGCCTTCCCTTTTCATTTTGTGCAATGAATTGAGAAGTGTTGGGAGCAGATCTTCCTTCAAAGTTGAACGGTATTCAGGACTGACGACATTTGGTCCTGGTATTTTCTTTGTGTTGAGAGTGTAAATTGTGATTTTAATTGTGGTGCTTGTAAGAAATATGTCCAAATGATGGGTATTTTTCTCTTTAAATTTCATAAATCATATATAGTGAGAATTCTGTATTTCTCTAAAGTTTCATATTTTTGGAATATGAAACTTGAAGTTAGTATTTTGTACATTCACTTACTCTCTGATACAATACATATGTTGTTTGTTCTTTTACTAGCAAGGTTTCACTCTCTGTTTTAACTGACAAAACTACATATTATGATACATTCTCATACATTACCATGAGGTACAGACTCAAAGGATAACAGTGATTAGGGTGAATAATTACTCACTATTTCTATGTCATCTTTTCCCTTCAGATTTCAGGAGACTTGCTCTCTTTCAATATAGCTTATAATAAAAAGAAAAGAGATTTGAATATCCAGTGCTAATTCTGTCCCTTTGAATGTGATGCACAGTGTTCAAAGATTTTACATATGACTTTTGAGAAGTATGAAAAAATTACATTTAAAAAAAGACAGAACCAAATCATATTCAAAAAGGAAAGACATTGTAACAAACATTGGGTAAGTACAGAGTTGACTGAGAAAAAATTAAGTAATCACTCACATTGGAATTGAACCATTTGTTTAATCAAAAACTATTGAATAAACTTGAGAAAGTAGCACACACATTTGTAGAACTGAGTGCACACAAAAGTGGAGGTCTTGAACAAAATAGACACATTCATCAAATGGCCCCCATAGGCTCATATATTTGAATCCTTAATCAGCAGTTATTGGAACTTTGTGATAAGATTATAATTAATACATGTGGTTTTGTTGGGATAAACATGTCAGTGAGCATTTGCCAAATGGCCCAGTGTCTTTCCTCCTCTTTCTGTCTATCTATCTACTCTCTTTCTTTCTCCCTCTGTCTAATTTCCTCTCTCCTTACCTCCCCATCTCTTTCTCTGACTCTTGATCATGATATAGTTCTCAGCTGATGCTCCAGCATCATGACTGATGCCCTGCTTTCTACCATCATGATGAACTTGTAAGCAACCCCCCAATTAAATGCTTTTTCTTATAACAGTTGCCTTGGTCGTGGTGTTTCTTTATAACAATAGAAGAGTGACAAAGACAACCTTCGAACATCAAAAAGATAATTAAGAACCAGTTTGACAATCTCTTCACAATAAATTGAGGAATCTATGAGTAATTTTCAAATTTCCATTTGGGTAGCAATGACTTTTTATGATGGGGTATTAAAATATTTTTAAAATTCCCTACAGGTGTATAGAGTATCTTTGTCATATCTACTCTACCCCTCTTCTTCTAGCTTCCAAAGGACTCTCCCAAATACCTTCCATAACCCTCTCAATTCATATTTTTAATTTTTCTCAACAACTAAATCTAATTAGTCTTTCTGTTATATGATCCGGTTGTGTGTGGGTGCTCAGCCTCCTGCCATGGGAAATGTATACAAATGCATGTTACCCTCAAGGAAAAGTTACCTTTTCATGGCCTCAGTAAACTTGTTCTGCAACAATATCTTAATACTAACCTCCTTAGTAAATATCACCATAGCAACCTGAATCCAAGGTAACAACCATTACATAGGATTGTACACAATGCAGCCTCCTTCTCAATTGTCCTAGTCAGGGCTTCTGAGCAGGAATGACATGAACATTCTGTTTTCAGCTGCTGCTCTCAGTCTGGTTCATGCATGTATGGGTTTGTCTCTCACATTATTCATGAAGATGAAGAGGATGTGTCCTAGCCTCATGTGGTAGGGCATACTGCACATGATGTGGTAAGAAATCCTATACCTGTGTTTCTGTTGATTGCTCTGTGTTAAGGGCAGAAACACATTTCATAAACAAGAATATATACATATGACCATGTTTTCTCAAAAACAACCCATTTTCACCACTTTTTTTTATCCCCTTAGAATTCCATAGAAGCTATAAAAAGAATTAACAGATAGAAGAAGACATTAGGATTTTCAAAGTACTAAACACAAATAACTTGTCTTTTTCAAAAATGTCAATCTGGGGCCTTGTTTCCTTTTGTCTCCTTTAGAGAATAGGGCCACATGTTACTCATGAATGGCAGACTTGTGTTCTCTCCTGGCCAGACAAAAAGAAGTAAGGAAAATTAATGTTGCTGACAAAAAGGAAAGGGGAATTACCTTCTCTTCTCCTGAGGAACTTGTTTCTTTCAGACAAGAATTTTCAATGTAAGCTAAGAGAAGGAAAACAGTGAGGTGAGAGGACTCCTATTAGGTCTACACACTTGTAGGGTGAATACTAAATTTAGAGTTTCATGTATGATACACAAGAATCACTAATTTAGTCACAAACATTTTATTGGTCTCTGGATATTTGAAACCTTTCATGCTCACTAGATTACTACTTGGAGATTATTTTCACTGGTGATCCTTGGTTTTGATATTTGGGATATTCTAGACTCTCCCTCTCAACTTACTTTACTTTGAAAACTTCCTCAAAACTAATAACCAAAAATTCTTTCAGTTTTTTTTAGACTTTTTTTCAAATCCCAGGTAGAAAATTACTTGTTGTACTAATGTATGCATTTTATATAACAAACTTTATATATATTTATATGAAATATATAAATCAATATTTAAATATATAATGTAATTTTATAAATAAACAATTATTACATTTTATAAAATGCAATTACATAAAATGTATAATATAACATATACAGTATAAATACATATACCATTTAAAAATTATTACATCATTTAACCTCATCCTCTCCTCTTTACAGCTCTTTACATAGCCTGAATATTTGCAATCTTCTCTAACTATTATTGTTGCATACATAAATATGTATTTCTATATACATGCATAAAAGTAACCTGCTGAGTCTGATTTGTGTTTCCAGAATATATAGTATATATGGATTACAAATGAGTGGTCTTGTCCCTGGGGAAGATAATTCTCCTGCTCTCAGTGTTCTTTATACATTTGTGGATTGAAATACATTTTTAAATCACTACCATTCAGAAAAAGAAAACTTGAAGCACCACTGGGTGTCATTATGTATTCATAATAATAGGTGGAGTTGGCCTTGTGCTATGCCATGCCCTTCAGGTTACCATGTCTAAAAGTGTTGTCTTATTCCCTCTCTTATTTGGAGCTCAAGCATAAACCTGTGTGACTAATAGATGCTGTTTGTTATAATCACAACTAAAGTCTAAATTCATCAAACTTTGTTGTCAGTTGTTGTATCCTTCTTCATTTTCCTACTCTCCATACCAGAATGGGGATACCAGTGAGGGAAAAAAATCAACCTGAAATCAGCCCCAATGTTCTTCCTAGGGATGAATAAATTTCCAGTCCATTACATCGAAGATGCAGATCTAGAATCAGAAACATTAAAATTATTATTAAATTGTTAAAATTGTTATCCCGTACAACTCAACTTAATTTTCACCTAGTTGTGACTATATTTGAAGTAAAGTGAGTGAACATCTTTCTTCAACAGTGTATTCATGCAACAAAATGCATAGACACAGTTATATTTCAAACAACAAATATATAAAAAGAGATTTAGGTACCAAGAGAGAGATATAATCAGTCTCTGTATATTCTTTAAAACATTCAGAAAGAGAGCACTAAATATAATGATGGTATTCAAAGTAAAACTGTATAAAGCATAAAATATATTTGGTTCTGGAAAGAAATTTTACTTCATTAGAATATTATATAGATCCTACCATTTATTTTTGTATCATTTGTTTTTGAGGTTTTCATATATTTACATCATTTTTCTACTTCCTTTTCATCTATACAAGTCATTCTGTATATCTTTCCATACCTCTTACTGTAACTTGTTATGCAAGGATCTCCTGTGTCTGTAGGGGAAAAGAGGAGGAGGCATGGACAGGATGAGGGGAGATGAGGTGTCAGAATAAAAAAATGGATGGAGGGGAAACTTTGGTTTGATGTAAAACACAAAAAGCTAAACAAACACATGCAAAGAATCAAAGAAAAGATAAAATTCCAAGTTGTGAATGCTCAAGTTTCAGTTTTATACACTGGTTGACATTTGTATCTAGCTCTCCTTGAATTATCATTAGATTCAAATTATCTTCCCATTTTCAGAAACATACTGGGGATTCTTTAAGTCCCATTTCAAAAGTTATTTTCTCTACTCAAATTAAATAATCTTAGCTAATAAAGTGCCATGTTCATGATGCCATAGATAGTAAAATATTTAAATTCATGCATCAGCATTCTTACTTAACAATTTTCTCCTGTTTTACTGCCATGCATGCCTACTAGGTTGATAGCACTATGATTCCCTGAAAATAAAAATTTAATAAGAATTAGATCCATCAACTTGAGTGCAGTGTTCCAGCCCTAGCACTCACTTCTTAATTCACAACCACCTATAACTCTACTTCCAGGTGATATGGTGCCATCATATGGCTTTTGAGGGTACTGCATGACATAATGCAAATCCATCGTGCAGGGAATATATTAAAATAAAAATTAAGATAAAACAGTGGTTATAAAAAGAAAATAAACTATAGATTGTCAACTAAAGAAATAGACAATATTTTATATCATTACATTAATAATGTGTATAAGAACATTGTTGTGTATTTCTTTTAATTACTTAAAATCGCCTGACATATTATTTGAAAATATGTATACATTTAATTAATAAATGATATTAGTTGGTATCATGTATAATACAACTGAGAAAAATGTGCATGTCTAGATCATAGGTTCCTATTATGAAGCAGCATCAACATACTTGAATAATCTAATAAACTGCATGTACTAAATGTCTCCCAATAAATTAAAAAGAGAGAAGTCATATTTTGATAATGGAGCATCTTTTTATACAAAATCATTAGGAAAGATGCTATATTCACAAAGATCATTGTATACACAATAAGCCCTAGAGAAACCAGGAGTGCTAAATATGAAATGTTTTTTCAAATGAAAAGCTGTACGATCTGTTTTCTGCCCTGAATGCTGGGAATGGAATTGGCTGATAGCTTATTTGACCTTTATACTATCAGTATGGCCAGGAGATCATCCAGGCTCCCAAAACCAGAAACAGGGTTGCCTAATATCACAATGACCTCCATTCTGTGTCAATGGCCAAGACCACACCAGGTCCTCCAATAGTCACTTCATATAACATATGTGGCCTATCTCTAAAATCCATCTTCATGTAAGTAGTAACACATACTTGATAAGAGTTTCATTCCTCATTTTGAAGTTGGGATTATATTGTATCAGGAAACTTGTTCAAAAATTGTACTGTACATAAATATACCTTAAATAAACTTCTTGGTATCAGATTCTAGATTCGTGAGTTCAGAAATTTGAACTCACTTGGTCTACTTAGTCATGTTGAAATGGATGTTCTTCTTTCCTCACATAAATTGTTACGTGTTGGTTGCATAGACACCCACAGACAAATTTCACCAGAGAAATCACTGTGATGTTTGAAGAAAGCAGTTAACAATGTACCCATTGGGTAGCTTTTCCTCTGAATTTTACATTTTTGCTGCAATGTTTTTGAACCCAAGGTCACCAGATTCAGACGAATACACACTCACACATATGCAAACTTTAAAAAGTGATAAAGTCTCTTTATTGGAGACATAATTAGATTATAATCTATGTCGATATCATCACATGCATTTAAAATAGTAGCATGATTCTAAAACATAAAGAGATCCATGACAAAGGACAGGACACAGAATCTGTCATGCAGATATTAGATTGTTTTTAACATGTAATTTTCACATCTTTAATCAAGAAAAATGAAATTAAGTAATATAGGGGGCAAGCTAGTAAGAAGTGTCCATCCATAGCTTCTGCATCAGTTCCTGCTTTTATTTTCCTGACTTTGGTTCCTCAATGGAATGTGTCTTCATTATATAAGATGAATAATGGCTCCCCCACATACACACATACAAAGGTTATATTCCAATATCTTATGGGGAAGTCACATTTTGAAGTGAAGCTGAAATTAGGTGGGGCCATGCTTTATCTAAGCATATTTATATATCAGCTACACAGACATATTTTAAGTGTTTCAGATTTGGTGATAAGACCAACTAATAGTTGAACACATGTCTTTGTTGCATGGATGTCGATCATTTGGGTATAAGCCTAAGAGGGGGGTTGGCGGGTCATATGGTAAACTGATTCCCATTATCCTGAGGAACTGACATACTGATCTCCAAAATGGCTGTATGAGTTTGCACTCCAACCTACAGTGGAGGAGTATTCCCCTTTCTCCACATCCTCTCCAGCATAAGATGTCATTGGTATTTCTAATGTTAGCCCTTCTGGCAGGAGTAAGATGGTATTTCAGAGTTGTTTTGATTTGCATTTCCCTTATAGCTAAGGATGTTGAGCACTTTCTTAAATGTCTTTCAGTCTTTTTGATTTCCTCTATTGAGAATTCTCTCTTCAGTTCTGTACCCCATTTTCATTTATTTATTTATTTACTTACTTATTTTTCTTATTTTACATATCCATCCCAGTTCCCTCTCTGTCCTCCCTCCCTCCCTCTCTTCTACCCTCCCATCACCCCTGATCACCCCCACCCCATTCTCCCCACTCCATCTGTAGAGTTTAGATGACCCCTCCAGGAATGCATCAATCCTTACCCCACTTTTTAATAGGGTTTACCCAACTTTTTAATTTGGTGTTTTGGTGTTTCTTGAGTTCTTTGTATATTTTGGAGATTATCCCTCTGTCAGATGTAGGGTTGGTGAAGATCTTTTCCCAGTCTGTGGGATGTCATTTGGTCTTGTTATCTGTGTCTTTTGCTTTACAGAAGCTTCTCAATTTTAGGAGTTCCCATTTATTAATTGTTGATCTCAGTGTCTGTGCTTCTGGTGTTATATTCAGGAAGAGGTCTCCATACCACTTTCTCTTCTAAGAGATTCATTGTGGCTTTATTTAAGACAGAAGATAGACCCATGTCTATCACCATGCACAAAACTCAAGTCCAAATGGATCAAAGACCTCAATGAAAATAATATATTTGTATAATCTTCTACTAGAATATATAAGTATTTCCCAAAATCCATTAAAAATAAGCAGAATAAAATGTGCACATACACATGAACCCATTCTCTCTCTCTCTCTCTCTCTCTCTCTCTCTCTCTCTCTCTCTCTCTTTCTCTCTCTCTCTCTCACACACACACACCCAAACAAATTGCATGTTTTTGGACACATGCACGTGTAGTCACAGGAGCAAACAATTTGAAGCAGATCCTCAAGCCTTCAAACATACTTCCTGCTGAACTAATTCCATACAAAGAAGTAGCATAAATTTCATTTAGATGAGGATTAAAGCTATTGAGAGGGGGAAAGAGGAGGCAGAATAAGAGGAGGTAGAAAAAGAGAAGCGGGGAGAAATAAAGAAAACAGAACAAATATTACTAATGCTGCTGCAACAGCAACCCATAGTCATAGTTTCAAGGCTTGGAATGCACTGAATAAGTGAAGAGTTGTCAATTAGTCATGCATATATTCTCCCAACCTTATATGCCAGCATCAAACATATTAAATCAAAGGTCAGTGTTCTTTACCAAAGTGCAGAATCATGACCTCTTAACAAGTTTCTTGGTCTAACATAATTAGGTGTGTCACACTCTAGTGATTGAAGGGTCAATAATTCCCTCTAAGGGAAGATCTTGTTACTTTTCCTAAAGGTAATAAAAACTTCCTTAAGAGAATTTACAGATTTAAGACCAAGGTAATGATCAACCAGACCACACTCCACTTTCTTTTTAGTTTTTGTTTTAACCTAGAGCATTTTATTTATTTATTTATTTATTTATTTGTTTATTTATCTTATTTTACATATTGATCCCAGTTCCATCTCCATCCCTCCTTCCCTCCCTCTCTTCCTCCCGCCCTCTCTTCCTCCCTCCCTCTCTTCCTCCCTCTCTCTCTTCCTCCTCCCTCTCTTCCTCCCTCCCATGCCCACTGACCACCCTCCCATCCTCCCCCACTCCATGTGTAGTGTGATGCCTTCCAAGAGGGGCCATCTAACTCTCTCAAGTGAAAACTGTTTAATCACGCATACCTCCCCTCCCTCCCTCATGTCTTTCACTATTTACTTTAAGCTCACCTCAGTTATTCAGACACACTCTAAGTTACTGAATTCTTTTTCTCTGTGCCTTCTATGATCTCTCAGGATTCTGAGACCTGACCTATTGCCCTACAACTCTACCATAAGTATATAAACAATCTTTTACAATCCTGTTATTTTGATGTTTGCTTACTTTTTGTCTTACATATTATTCATATAGAGTTTATAAATAACGTAGAGCAGGTTGCTCAAGGCTTTGCTATTAATTTCTATATTTATTGAGCCATGATAAAATGTTTATAATAGCTATAATCCATACAAATAACTGATATTTCCTTCTTATTTCTCTATTTAGTTTGTGAATGTTTTTAATGTATGCTTATTTAAGAATGATAACTATAAGCAATAGAGATCACACAGTGATTTATGTTTAAAATATTTAGATGACATTGTGATAAAAAATAAATAAACTAGAGAAAAAGAGTGTAATTGATGTAATTTAAATGTGTAAATTAATTCAATAGGGAGTATCCATCTGCCTTTGATGAAACTAAACTGCTGTCTGAAATATAAATATAGTCCTAACTTTTAAAGCATAATTCAATTCAATTTCAGGTTCATTTATTCTGTTATATTTGTTTTCATATCCTTTTTGGGAATTTATTTTATAATGTGAAAATGATCTTTCCTTATAGTAATATTGTATAGTGACAATTAGTGGTAGTTTTTTTAGGCACCACTGTGGTTTGCAATTCCAAATGAATACTAATATGTCATCCAAATCACAAATATGTATTGAGCAATGTTTGTGATAGGTATTTTGATGGTAAGACAAAGGTGTTCCAGCATACAAGAAGCTTGAATCCTAAATAATAAGAAAGGAAGTGGTACACATATAAAATCATATAAATTATAATTTTATAATATATTGATTAAACTATAAAATATGTAAATTGTTTATGCATATATCTATATATTTGTGTATGTATTTTTATATATTTATAAAATTTTGTAAATTATAATTGGCCCAAAGAAAAGATAAAACAGCCTTTCCTGGACAGGTCATTTTGTGGAAAGAGTCTTCTATGGAAGATGGCCTGGAGAAAGATGGCTTTGCTCAGAGATAGTAGAAGAGAAAAGCATCATTTGAATAGCATGATGGAGTATATTCAGGCCAAAGAAATTCTGTGGGCTGACTCTGAAGTAAAAGGCTGTCCACATACAAAGCGTCTCAGGTGACTATTTGGTTACTTATTCTTTAATTAAATATATGTCTTGAATAATATTAAATTGTGCATAGTGGTGATGATAATGGGAAAACAGAGGCTCAATTCTATTCTTATTATCATTATTAAAATAAGGTAGAAGTTTCTTAAGGAAGCTTGAGGACAATTATATTGGATTTTAGTAAAAACAATCAACCAAGAACATAGTATATATTAGAAGAAATTCACCACAGCTTTTAGATGGAGAAAAGGACATGTCTTTTAATTTGGGCTGATGATCAAAATAGAATGAAAAAGGCATTCTCAAATATGGAAATGATAGTTGAAAAAGGAGATTTTATGGGTGCAGTGAAACAAGGTTAGGGGTGAGGGGCAGGAGATGTGGACATGAATCATAGGATCAGGTGGGAAGGAGAGGGGAGAGGGAATTGAGAGGAGAAATGAAAGGAACAATAGAATTGAATACCAGTGGCAGTATGCAAACCTAGTGTAGGGGAAATTTTCTACAATATATGAAGATGATCTTAATGGAAGTCTCCAAATACTGAGAGGAACAGAACCACTTCTGGTGATCTCTTATCATCAAACAAAATTTCAGAGCTGGAAATGTGTTTCATACAATTGAGTTATTGGTCAAAAGGGTTTCCCAGAAATGCTCAAACAAGCCTGGGATGACTTATTATTCAGGAGTTAATGAACATTGCCTCAAGTATCAAAATGAAAAGCCAGCCACACATGCTAGCCAAAGAAGCTGAGGAGTGATATAACACATCTGTAATCCCAGTATGTGTTCATGATTCCAATTCAAGTGTTATCACTAGAGGTACAATGTCGATACTACCATACTCTATCTTGTTCCCCATTATGCACAAAAATTTCAGTTCATATCAATGCTCAGTTACACATGCTAATTTTGTATAAAGGTGATTCTTGAATATATGTGGTGAAATAATTTTAATAGTAGTCATACTTTAATTAAATTCTTTGAGAATTCCAAACATGAATACATTGTAATTGATATTTTTCACTACCCATTTGTCTTTCTAACTCCACATATATTCTTATAATCTCTGTGCATGGTGTGTGTGTGTTTGTTTGTGTGTGTGTGTGTGTGCATGTGCACTTGCATGCATTCATGCATGCATGTGTATATGTATGCCTGCGCGTGCGACTGTGTGTGTGAGTGTGTGTTGGGGGGAGTATAACCACACTAGCCAAGTTAATATTGCCTATATACTCATGATTTTAGGGTTGTCTCCTGGAGTATAGCTGACCTGTCAAGGGACACACCATTAAAGAAACTTGAGGGAACCTCCCCCTAATACCATCATCCGTCAATAATTCTTTAGCTAGGGATTGGAACCTGTGAACCACCTCCTATTCATTCTACAATGTTTACTGTGTTAATCTTTTTCAGGTCTTGTGCTGGAAACAATAGCTGTTGTGAATTATTTTGTTAAATTTAAAACATGTGAAAATATTCCCTCTAAATTTGTATCTCTATACACACCCATAAATTAGTTCAGGTATCTTATCTTATTAGAGAAGTTTATTTCTGCTGTGGACAGTGATTGCAGAAAACAAGTGCTCAGGTACAAATGGTATATCTACATCAAAACCTCTCCCATACCATGTAGAAAACGTCAAAGAAGGGCAAGAAGAATAACCACAAAAGCCAGATATTAGCAAGGAAAGGAGAAAAAAAGTTTCTTATGAACATAACAGGATGCAGTATGCTACTGATTGCTTCATTGACCTTCATTTCTTAAATTGCTAGCAATTATGAGGGGTTTTCCATGTTTTAGTCTTATGAACATCATTGGAGGTATGTCTATTCAAATACTTGGCAATTTTTCAGGTTATTGTATTAAAATTATGTGTATGAATATGTGGCTGTGTGTGGGTATATGCACATGAAAGCAGTATGCTAAGAGACCAGTAACAGGCATAGAATTCCCTATACTTACTTTTACAGTTCTGAACTGTCTAATAGGGATGCTAGAAACTGTACATGTTTCCTCTGCAAGGCAGATTTCTCTCACTAAGTTATTCTGCTTCCCCCCCAAAAAAAATAAAAATGGTTGTATAAATTCGAAAGCAAGCCTTCTATGCATGAACTTTTAATGGAATTTCATACATCAGAACTAACACACAATTTTTCTTGCCATTTGTTTTTGTCTTGCTTTATTTCTATAATGTTTTATGACTTCCAATCCATAACTGAGTTTAATTCATCTCTGTGCAACTTACATGTTTTTATTTTATTTTCATAATTGATCATTTTTAGGGTGTAAAAATATATCTACTACTTGAATTCTATTTTAAATCTCACAACACTTTTGAAAAAAATGTACTAGCTATAGAATAATGCATATGTGGACATATGTGGAGATGTGATTTTTAGGTTATTTTACCTTTTAGGTCATCTCAATTAGAAATGTGGATAGTATTCGTCTATATTTTAAGCTATCAATACACTTTTCTGCTTTTGTTGGCCCAGTTGTATTAGTTTGAAAATCTAATAATAGGTCTAATATAAATGTCAAAACTTAGCTATGGTGACTATGAAACTATATTTTACCAAAGCAATCTGTTTAAATATTAAATGAAACTGAAATATTAAAAAAAAATCCAAAGTCATAATATATGTTACCTTAAATTACATCTCAAAGAAAAATCTTCAGGTTTTGTCATAACTATGTTCACATTTTTTTGGTGTCTTTACACACAAAGGAATTAAAATATGTTCAGTGTTGGATAAGAAAACAGTGTGATTGTTTCATAAATCCGTTGTGAGTCATTCTACAAAGTATGTGTAATTGTGTACTATAAATAAGTGGTAGTAACCATTGACAGTTTTATAAAGAATTAGCTTTTATACAAAGAGTAAACTAGGACAACTATTGTAATTTGTTACCATAACAAAATATTAACAATGTGCTGTCAACAGAACTTCAGTACTAAGCTTACACTATTCAAATATATTTGTCTTAATTTGCTCGAGTGAACATGTATGACATTTTATATTATGTCATAATTTTATATTTTAGGGGACTAACTGTGACATGACTGGCTTTTTATTTCTCTGTGGTGATGTTAAACAATGGTTCATTTATACTTGTTAGAAAGAACATTTATATATAAGTCTAATTTCATATTGAATACAAGTATTAGGTACAGATAGGAATTTTGACATTTTCACTTTTGAATCAACTGACATAATACTTGGAAATCTATCCCAAATAGTATTACACACACACACACACACACACACACACACACACACACACACACACACACACACACAAACACACACACAATGTTCCTAGTCATTTTCTGATAGATTAATATTTTAAAGATATGTGTTATCTTTAATTTTGTATATGTTTTTATTTGTATGTGCAGCATATGTGTGCTTGTGCTCAGAGGCCAGAAGAGATCCTCTAATACCCTAGAGTTGTAATTACAGGTGGTTGTGAGATACTTAATATGTGTGTTGCAAATGCAAAGTAACACAGTTTCACACAGAGTTAAACAAATGCAACTTAAATGAATGCAACAGTTTTTCATTGTTAAGCAAACGTTCTACAGCATAAACAAATGTAATGCGTCTTCAACTAATATTAGACATCAACATCAGACAAGAGAGTTGCATTTAACTATTATGAAGTTCCTTGCCTTGCTGCTTTCTGTTTGGAAACTATTGGACTAGTTTTTTGTTTGTTTGTTTGTTTGTTTGTTTTTGTCAGCAAAAGGAAACCCATCTAAATTCAGTTATTGACAAATACCAGTTTAGTGTACCTCTTATAGCAATGAAACTGAGACTGCTAGAGGCAAATGAAGAACATGGACATGACGCTTACACATTGGTTTTCAAATATTTCATTTAAATTAACTTTTACTTTCAGTACAGTTACTATTCATATGATCTAGACATATTGTCATCATCATATAATAAACTGAAGGAACAATACCCACTGGTATCTTGAAAGTTACTGCTTCCTTCAATCTTTAAGTTTTGCCATGTTTTCAATTCTCTTCCTTAAGAATAGTTCACCTTGCAAGAATGTAGTAATGCTATATAAAGCGATTCTAGAAGGCAACTAGACCAGTGTTTTTTATGGTAGTCAAACATTTGAACATAAGAGAAATGTCAAAACATGAATAAATACATATAACAACACAGTCTGTTTTCTCTCACAAGCAAAAAGATACATATATATGACTCCATATATGTATCCTCTCATTTGTTGATTTTTTATATTATTTATAGAAATAATAATGAAATTTACATATACTAACTTTACCATATATTAATGAGACTCACTAAAACATTTTAGAAGATATTGCCCAAGTGTTATAATAATATTGAAATATGAATAAATTCTTTCTTGAATCAGAATGACTTAAAGTTCTGCTTATTGTGAAAGTAACTATCAATACTTAATTTTTTATTTCAGGATTAAAAGGACTAACATTTAATTCCTTGCCATTGGCTATTTTTTTTTAATATGAAAGTTTTTCCTGCCAACCTGATATATCCTAGATGATACTCTTTTTTTCTTCAATAAGAGGGTTTAAAAGGCATCTCTAATCACTTGGTGAGTTGTAGTAGCTGTCATCAAGCTAAGAAACTGTTTTTGAAAAGAGATTAATGGTCATATGGTCATATATATATATATATATATATATATATATATATATATATATATATTCTAAGTTCATATTCTACCACTACATATCTTATTTTTCCCCTAGATTTGGGACAAAATATTTCTTAATAATAAGATCCAGAATGCTAACAATCAATTACATATCTTCAATTTCTTTGCTTTTAATTCTACTCTATGTTCTTCAAATTATATTACATGAATATAAATCTATGGGCTTATTGATGATAAATACATTATCAAAAGTGGTAATGCCTATACATTTTCAATATATTATTTTCAATTTTAAATAGGTTACAGAAGTATTAATTTTTTACATAATTGGGAATCTTTTGCTAATATATTAATGTATATGGATAAAGTTGTCAAAATTGTATTGTTTTACAACAACAGACAATAGTTGGTTTAAGAATTCAAATATAAAACATTAGTATAGCTTAAGCATGGTGGCAGATGTCTTTAATTTCTATACCCTGATGGATAATATAATACTAGGATTATAAGGTCTAGTCTAGACTGGACAGTCTAAGGAGCTAAAATCCAGCTTAAGATACACAGTCAAAACTTATCTTGATAAAAGAAGTTCTAGGTGTCATTGTTAGCTGTAGTTGGAATTTTAGCAAACCTCATCTAAGGAAATTCCTCTATCAAATTGATTGTGGATGTTTGTGGCATATTTGGATATGTGGGAATGGTCAGTCAATTATGGGTTATGCTATCTTTGGGGGGATCTCCCATATATATAATAATGTACCAGGATTTTTCCTTTGGTTCACAAACAAGCTCATAACACAGAGATTTATTCATTGTTATAAATGCCCTTTCTCAACTTATACTATCAATGTTTATTTGGGTACCAGCCACATAAACCTCTCAGGATTCAGAAGAACTACTACAACAAGCTCAAGATGTAGCTAAAAATATCTGAGGATCCAGGAAATAAATAAGCTCATACATCTTATTCTCATTATTTCTCTTTCTTCTTCCAATTTTATTTTCCTCTCTCACACAAGCTTTCAATCTTATATGCCCACCCCTTCCACAATTCTCAGGCAAGGCAAAATTATATAGTTTTAAATTCCCAAGGATGTAATAGCAGATAAAAATTCATACAGAGCAATAACGTGTCAGCTTCCTTTATGTCTCAGGGGAGGCTTGGCTGTGCAACTCCCCAGCAGATCATGGGAGGATCAATTAAGAAGGCAGCTTTAAATCAGTATAAAATTCTAAGAATAGAAAAGGGAGTTTTCATGGGGTATTATGTCTGTGTTAATATCCTCCCCAAATGTTAGCTGATGAAAGTATACCTCGTAACTCTAGAGATTACATATAATATTCAATGTGGTTATTTCAAAGGGAAAGATATGGATATGTAGTGTACAATCTGGATCCTGAGACTTTCGGACTCTGAGTAAAGTGGAGGGGCACATGATCCTATGATGCCCAAATGAGAGGGAATTCCTTTCTCCAGAGGTGGTGTGAACACTAGTCTTTTTGAAAATTCAAGACACCCAGTGAAAATTCTATATATCAAAATTATAAACCCAAATGAAAAATCCTCTTCTTGACTATCCACAGGTGTATGTGCCAAGTAGATGGAATATTTTCATGTTATAAACACACAACCAGTGGTAACCACTCAAAGCTCTTCTTAGAGAAGACATGGAGATCTTTGGGAAGACAGGAAATTACTCATGACAGAAATTACAGACAGAAGCAACTGACTTCCACAGCCAGCAACTCTACGATCTTTCTAAGTAGATTTCCTTACCAGGGAATCATTCATCTGGTAGTTCTGCCTGCTGAACCTTAGTTATCCTACTGTCTTTCATGGCCTTTGACAAAAGGAAAGTTTATGCCTGCCTATTTTTAACGTAAATTAGCGTGGTTCTCTTTATCTACCTTTTGTGTCAGGGTTTTTCTTTTTTTAACCATTTTTTATATCTGTTTATCTTAATTTCACTATTTGTCTATGTATACAAGGCTGACATTTGCCGAGCTTCTTGTTCCAGGTGTGTCCCTCACTTCCCCCCTTTTCTCTCTTTCTTTCTTCTTCTGTCTTGAGCTTAGATTTCTCCTCTTATTTATTCTGTTTGCCTGCCAGCCCTGCCTATCCTTTACATTCATAGCTATTGGCCATCAACTTTTTTATTAGGCCAATCATATAGCTTAGGCAGACAAGTAAAACAGATACAGAATGCCCTTATATCTTTAAACAAATACAGCATACACAAAAGTAACAATCTTTACACAGAGTAATATTCTGAAGCATAGAATGAGCAAATGTAACACATATTTTCCCAGTAAAATAATATTCCACATCATAAGAAAGTTATCTGAGAAAGCCAGAGGATGCAAACCCATAAGATGTTTTCCTCCATGGATTTGGATTCAACCACTTGCCTTAAGTTAAAGACTTGGCATCACTAGACCACATATAGTAATCTCCAATATGAACTAAAACCTTTCTTCCTTATGGTGATTTGGTCATAGTGTTTATCAGAGGAACAGAAATAATTGTAAGGAGTTAGGATTTTCTGCCTGCCACCTGGTCTTGGCCCACCGCCACTCCAGCCCCAAATAACACACAGAGACACTATATTTGATATAATGATGTTGGCCAGTTACTTGTTTCTTATTGACTAGCTCTGTCTTAAGTATTAGCAAATTTTTGTTGATCTATGTATTTTCACGTGGTCTTTTCTTACCTGGGAATAGGGCAGGTGTCTTGTCTTCCCAGTCTCTCCATCTTGACTCCTCCCTACTTCCTCTTTCCTCCTTGTCTCCTAACCCCTACTATCTTCCTATACTATTGGCCAATAGTGCTTTATTCATTAGCCGATATGAGAAACATATTTACAGAATGACATCTCCCATCATCTCCTCTTTGCTCTCTAAATAAAAAGAAGGATTTTAACCATAACATAGCAAAATATATCACACAACAGGTATCAAGTAAGAATCACAGTTAACAATATTTAGTCCATTAACATTTAGAAAGATTTAAGAAAATATTCCATCATCTATTCTATCTTATTGAGTCTAAAGTCCTAAATGTACCTTATCTTTAAGCCTAACTAAGGAAAACTATAACCATAACTATTTGTCTTCAACTCCATCAAAAACCACAAAATGATAATATATAAACTCTAGGAATGACAGAGACAACTCACTGCCTTGTCAGTTATCTGAAGTTCTTCTGTAATCTTCCATCTTCATCCTGTAGGCCATATGGTGTCTGGCAGACTATTCAGCAAAGCAGAAAACTCTAAACTGTCTTCTTGTATTGGAAGTTTGTCAGCCAATTTTGTGTCCTGCAGACTGTCTGGGAGACTCTTCCATGAAGCAGGAACTCTGTAGCAATGTCCATCTTGAATCAGCAGTCACTTTTCTATGGGTCCTGCATGTCCAGTTTATAGAGAATAAAGTCAAACAGTCCAGACAAGAGCGGTATCTTGTCCAAATGGCTAGTCATGCCATATTGGGAGCAAACTTCATAACTCCTTTCTTCAAGGTCCATCTTCCTCTCTGATGCAGGTGGTGTTGCCAGGAGCAGTTATTTCTCACTGTTAATAAAATCCTAAACCATTTTAATGCCATGTTCTGTAAGTCTTTGAAAGTTTTGAAGAATGCCTATCCATCGCAAATACATCTTGAAAACCTAAGTAACTTAACTCTAAGTTTTCAACATCATAAGTAACTATCTAATATTTGTACTAATTTATACATTACATTTCTAACTGAGCTATATAAACACAGTACTTAAACAAGAGGAGAAATATACATGTCACAAAATTGACCTCAAATTGTATCAATACATGAAAATCAATTCCAAAACAAAGTATACACACCTATATCATAATCCCCTTTTTACCTTTAAAAAGATTGGTTGTGGTCATTAACCATTTATAACCAACCCCATATAAATGAAAGCAAATATTTATAGACAATATTTGGGAATTTGGGCATTGTTTTTTCCAAACTACATCCTGCTGGTAAAGGGTGCTGTCATGGGGGATCCTAAGAAGATGCACAAATCCTGTCTGTAGTCTGCAAGGCTGCCTTGTTCAAGCTGTTTTGAATTTAAGATCACCAGGAATGCTGTTTCAGGGGGTCTGGCTTGCTCAAATCACATTACTCTAGAAGGAATCCACAGCTTTTTATTTTCTGTGGAAACAAAAATAGAAATCCTTTTCCCCAGTAACTTGTCCTTAGACTTAAATTTTGGAGTCAAAGAATTTTAAAAATAAATAAATTGAATTAATCCAGCAATATTTCCTTTAACAGTTGTTTCCTCAGCAAACAATATAAAGACAATATAATGCAGTACAGTATACAGATTCTCTCTGAGCTTTTCATTTTTATATGGCTTTATTATTACTCTCTTTTTTTGAGACAGGGTTTCACTGTGTAACTCTTATCTGTCCTGGAATTTACTCTGCATACCAGGTTAACTTTGAAATCACATAGATCAGCTTGCCTCTGTCTCCTTAGTGCTGGGGTTAAAGGCATGTGCCTCCACACCCAGGTCCTGTATTTTTTCCTTTGTTTGTTTATTTTTTTTAATTTATATAACAAAGTCCAATTAAATGAAAACATTTATACACAATACTTGGGAATTTGGGTATCGTTCTTTCCAACTTATTTCCTGCTGGTAAGGGGCACTGTCATGGGGGAGCCAAAGAAGATTCAGAAATACTGGCTATAGTCTGTAGGGCTGCTTTGTCCAGCAGTTTTGAATGTAGGATCACCTTGTACTCTGCTTCAGGTGGTCTGGTGTGATCAAACCACATTAGTCTGGAAGGATTCCGCATCTTTTCATTTTCTGTGGAAACAAAAATAAAAATCCTTTTCCCCAGTAACTTGTCCTTCAACATAAATTTTGGAGTCAAAGCATTTTTTTAATTTAATTTATTATTTTACATGTTGATCCCAGTTCCCTCTCCCTCCCTCCCTCTCTCCATCCCTCCCTCCCTCCTTCCCTCCCTTCTACCCTCTCTGCCCTCTCATATGCACTTTAACCACCCTCCCCTCCCATCCACCCACCCCAATTCCATATGTAGAAGAAAGCCATCCAGTTGGGGTCATGTAGATCTGACAGTTCATGTGAAGTAGGGACTAGGGCTTCTCTCCTGTCTCTAGATTAAGGCAGTTATTCCTCCATGGGGGATATGTTCGCAAAGTCCTCTTGTGTACCAGGGATACATCCTGGCTCCACTGTCTGAGGTCTCTTAGACTGCTGAGACCCATATTCAGGGGGGCCTGAGTCAGTCCCATGCTGGCTTCCCAGCTATCAGTCTACTGGCCAATAGCTCCTCCTTGTTCAGGTAAGCTGTCTGTATGTGCTTCTGCCGCATGGTCTTGTCCTCTCCATCTGCATCTGGGTTCTAGTTTGACTCAGTGTTTATGTATGGGTGTTTGCTCCTATTTTCAACAGGCATTAGTTGAGGGCTCCATGGAGAAGTTAGTTGTTGATCTCACTATCCGGGAAGGAAATTTATGATAGCCTTTCCACACAAGCTCAAATTGTTAGTTGGGAACAGTCTTGTAGTTCTCTAGACCTTTCTTTGTGTTCAATTTTATCTTCAAACCAATATTGGCTCCCTCTTTTATGTTCTCCCTCTCTCTCTCTCTCTCTCTCTCTCTCTCTCTCTCTCTCTCTGTCTGTCTGTCTGTCTTTCTCTCTCTCTCTCTCTCTTTCCTATCTTCTATTCCTAACCAGGCTCAATCTTCCTGGTCACACATGTTTTCCTTTCCTCCCCCTCATTTTCTCCTACTTCTCTCTCCATTCACTGCCCCCCCCACCACTTCACCTGAGCTCTGGGGGACTTGTCCCTTTCCAGTTCTGTGAGGGTCTTTATATGAATCTCGTAAATACGCCTTGTATCCTAGTTTCTCTGGTCATGTGAATTATAGGGTTATGATCCTTTGCTCTAGGTGTAAAATCCATATATGAGTGATTACATACTGTATTACTCTTTTTGTGACTGGGTTACCTCATTCAGGATGGTTTCTTAAAGTGCCATCCACTTGCCTGCAAATTTCAAGATACCATTTTTTTTCTGCAGAGCAGTATTCCATTGTGTAGATGTGCCACATCGTCATTAACCATTCTTCAATTGAGGGGCATCTAGGTTAATTCCAGGTTCTTTCTATTACAAATAGTTCTGCCATAAATATAGTTGAACAGATGTCTTTGTTGCATGGATGTGGATCATTTGGGTATATGCCTAAGAGGGGGATTGCCAGGTCTGGAGGTAAACTAATTCCCATTTTTCTGAGGAAATATCATACTGATCTCCAAAATGGCTGTATGAGTTTGCACACCTAAAAGCTGTGGAGGAGTGTTACAATTTCTCCACATCCTCTTCAACATAAGTCCTCTCTGGTGTTTCTAATTTTAGCAATTCTGGCAGGTGTAAGATGGTATCTCAAATTTTTTTTTTGATTTGCATTACCCTGATAGCTAAGGATGTGGAGCATTTTCTTAAGTGTCTTTCACCCTTTCTGATTTCCTCTATTGATAATTCTTTCTTCAATTCTGTACCCCATTTTTAATAGTGTTATTTGGTGTTTTGTTGACTGGATTCTTGAGTTTGTTGTATATTTTGGAGATTAGCCCTTTGTCAAACACAGGATTGGTGAAAATCTTTTTCCAGTCTCTGGACTGCCCTCTGGTCTTGTCCATTGTGTCCTTTGCCTTACAGAAGCTTCTAAGTTTGAATAAGTCCCATTTATTAATTGTTTCTTTCAGTGTCTTTGCCCCTGGTGTTATGTTCAAGAAGCAGTCTCCTATACCAATTTGTTCATGGGTACCTCCTACTTTCTCTTCTAATAGATTCAATGGGACTGAATTGATGTTGAGGTCTTTGATCCATTTGGACTTGAGTTTTTTTGCATGGCAACAGACATGGGTCTACCTGAATTCTTCTACACACCCTCATCCAATTGTGCCAGCACCATTTATTGAAGATGCTGTCCTCGCCCCATTGTATAACTTTAGCTGTTTTGTCAAAAATCAGCTAAATAGGTGTGTGGATTAATATCAGGATTTTCAATTCAATTCCATTGGTCTACCTGTCTATTTTTATGCCAATACCAGGCTGTTTTCAGAACTATAGCTCTGTAGTAGAGCTTAAATTCAGGAATGGTGATGCCTCCTGAAGTTCTTTTATTGTATAGGGTTGTTTTGGCTATCCTGGGTCTTTTGGTTTTCCATATAAAGTTGATTATTATCCTTTTAAGGTCAGTGAAGAATTGTGGTGGGATTTTAATGGGGATTGCATTGAATGTGTAGATTGCTTTTGGTAAGATTGACATTTTTACTATGTTTATCCTACCTATCCAAGAGCATGGAAGATATTTCAATTTTCTGGTATCTTCTTTAATTTCTTTTTTTAGAGTCACAAAGTTCTTATTATATAGGTCTTTTACTTGTTTGGTAAGCGTTACACCAAGATACTTTATGTTGCTTGTGACTATTATTCTAAAGGGTGAAGTTTTTCTGATTTCTTTCTGTCTCTTTGTCTTCTGAAAAAAGTAGGGCTACTTTTTTTGAGTTTATCTTGTACCCTGCTAGTTTGCTGAAGGTGTTTATCAGCTGTATGTGTTCCTTGGTAGAGTTTATTGGGTCGCTTATGTAAACTATCATATCATCTGCAAATAGAGACAGTTTGACTTCTTCCTTTCCAATTTAGATCCCTTTGATCTCCTTTTGATGTCTTATTGCATTAGCTAGAACTTCTAGTTCAATATTTAAGAGATATGGAGAGAGAGAGTACAGCCTTGTCTTGTTCCTGATTTTAGAGGAATTGGCTTAAGTTTCTCTCTATTTGGTTTGATATTGATAGTTGGTTTGCTGTATATTGCTCTTATTATGTTTAGGTATTTTCCTGTTACCTCTACAAGACCTTTATCATGAAAGAGTGTTGCATTTTGTTGAAGGCATTTACAGCATCTACGGAGATAATCATATGGTTTTTCTTTTTCTGTTTTTTTATATGGTGGATTACGTTGATAGATTTTCGTATGTTAAACCATGCTGCATATCATGTATGAAGCCTACTTGGTCATGGTGGATGATTTCTCTCATGTATTCTTGAATTTGGTTTGCCAGTATTTTATTGAGTATTTTTGCATCAATGTTCATCAGGGATATTGGTGTGTAGTTTTCTTCTTAGTTGTGTCTTTGTGAGATTTGGGTACCAAAGTTATTGTGGCCTGATAAAAAGAGTTTGGCAATGAAGCTTCTGTTTCTATCTTGTGGAAAAGTTTGAGGAGTAGTGTTATTAGTTCTTTCTAGAATGTCTGGTAGAATTCTGCGCTGAATCCATCTGGCCCTGGACTTTTTTTGGTGGGAAGGCTTTCAATGACTGCTTCTATTTTACTGCGGGTTATAGGTCTATTTAAGTTGTTTGTCTGTTCTTGATTTAATTTTGGTAAGTGATAGTTATCCAGAAACTTGTCTATTTCCTATGAATTTTCAATATTTGTGGATTACAGATTTTCAAAGTATGACCTGAAAATTGTCTAGATTTCCTCTGTGTCTGTTGTTATGTCCCCCATATCATTTCTGATTTTGTTAATTTGCATGTCCTCTCTCTGCTTTTTCGTTAATTTGGATAAAGGTTTGTCTATCTTGTTGATTTTCTCAAAAAAGGAACTATTTGTTGCATTGAATTTTTGTATTGTTTTCCTGGTTTCTATTTTGTTGATTTCAGCCCTCAAGTTGATTATTTCCTGGCGTCTACTCCTGCAGGGTGAATACGCTTGTCTCTGTTCTAAGGTTTTCAGTTGGGCTGTTAATACTCTTATGTGACTATCGTCTGTTTTCTTCATATGGGCACTTAGTGCAATGAACTTCCATTGTAGCACTCCTTTCAAGGTGTCCCATAAGTTCAGGTATGTTGTATCCTCATTCTTATTGAATATAAGAATGTCTTTAATTTCTTTCTTTATTTCTTCTTTAACCCAGGAGTGGTGCAATTGCACATTGTTCAGTTTTCCTGAGTTTGCAGGTTTTCTGCTATTTTTGTTGTTGTTGAATTCCAATTTTTAAGCATGGTGGTCCGATAAGATGCAGGGGACTATTCCTATTCTACTGTATCTATTGAGGTTTGTTATGTCACCTAGTATGTGGTCGATTTTAGAGAAGGTTCCATGTGGAGCAGAGAAGAAGGTATATTCTTTTGTCTTTGGATGGAATGTTCTATAGATGTCTGTTAATCCCAGTTGAGACATAACTTCTGTTAATTCTTTTGTTTCTTTGTTGAGTTTCTGATTTGTGGTCCTGTCTAGTGTTGAGAGTGGTGTATTGAAGTCTCCCACTATAAGTGTGTGAGGTTCTATATGTGCTTTGAGTTTTAGTAGTGTTTCTTTTACAAAAGTGGGTGACTTTGTATTAGGGGCATAGATGTTCAGTACTGAGACTTTGTGTTGATAGATTTCTCCTGCGATGAATATGAAATGACCGTCTTCATCTCTTTTGAATAGTTTTGGTTTGAAGTCTAACTTGTTAGATATTAGGATAGCTACGCCTGCTTGCTTCTTATTTCCATTTGATTGGAAAATCTTTTCCCAACCCTTTACCCTGAGGTAATGTCTATCTTTGAAGCTTAGATTTGTTTCTTGTATGCAACAGAAGGATGGATTCTTTCTTTGTATCCATTCTGTTAGCCTGTGTCTTTTTATAGGTGAGTTAAGACAATTAATGTTGAGGGTGAGTAAGGACCATTGCATGTTGATGCTTGTTTGATTTAGGTTTGTTGTTGGCAGTAGTATTGTGAATATATTAGTTCTGCTTCACCCTTGGTTTCTGGTGTAGTTGGATTATCTGTTGCCTACATTTTTGTGGGCTTAGTTACCTTCCTTGGGTTGGAGTTTTCCTTCCAATACTTTCTGTAGGGCTGGATTTGTAGATATGTATTGGGAAAATCTGGTTTTCTCATTAAATATCTTGTTCTCTCCATCTATAATGATTGAGAGTTTTGCTGGATATAGTAGCCTAGGCTGGCATCCGTGTTCTCTTAATACTTTTACAACATCTATTCAGGACCTTGTGGCCTTGAGGGTTTCCATGGAGAAGTCAGGTATAATTTTGATAGGTCTACCTTTATATGTTACCTATCCTTTTTCCTTTGCTGCTCTTAATATTCTTTCTTTATTCTGTATGCTAGGTGTTTTGATTATTATATGTCGAGGGGTCTTTTTTCTTTGGTCCAGCCTATTTGGGGTTCGGTATGCTTCTTGTACTTTTATGGGCATGTCCTTCTTCAGATTTGGAAAGTTTTCCTCGATGATTTTGTTTAATATATTTTCGGCACCTTTGATCTGGGCTTCCTTACCTTCCTCTATGCCTATTATTCTTAGCTTTGGCCTTTTCATGGTGTCCCACATTTCCTGGATGTTTTGTGTTAAGGATTTGTTGGATTTATGATTTTCTTTGGTCGATGAATCTATTTCTTCTAGTTTATCTTCTGCACCTGAGATTCTCTCTTTCATCTCTTGAATTCTATTGGTTATGCTTGTGTCCATAGTTGCCGATTTTTTTTCCCAGCTTTTCAATTTCCAGCATTCCTTCCGTTTGTGTTGCCTTTATTTTCTCTGTTTCAGTTTTCAAATCTTGAACTGTTTCCTTCACCTGCTTAATTGTTTTTTCTTGGCTTTCTTTGCTTTCCTTAAGTAATTTGTTCATTTCTTCCACTTTTTTGTTTGTTTTTTCCTCCATTTCTTTAAGGGATTTTCTCACATCTTCTTTGAGGGCCTCCATCATTTTTATGATGGTAATTTTTAAGTTGTACCCTTCTGCTTCCTCTGCTTTATTGTTGTGTTCCATTCTGGTTGGTGTAGATTCCCTAGATTCTGGTGGTGTCATGTTTGTCTTTCTGTTGTTAGTTGTTCTCTTGTATTGCCTTCTTCCCAAAGCTTCTTCCAGTAGGTGTTGGTGGGTTCTCCCTATCTCTCTATGGTACTTCCCCAATGAATTTATGTGGGTTTGAGATTCTATATCTGTAACTCTGTGTGGTCCAAGCTTTCTAGGAGGTCTCTCCACAGACAGGGATCCAGGGAAGGTGTCAAGGATGAGGATCCAGGAGAAGATGCCAGCAGATACTCACAGTGGTCTTCTGGCCAATTGGTCTGGCCAATAGCTCGGGCCAATAGCTGGCAGAACAGGGCATGGGCTGATATGGAACTTGAGAAGGTTTTGCAGGATAGTTGGATCTCACTGGAAACTGGCGCTCTCCAGCTGAGACCTCATTCTTTGGCAGAGGCCAGGATTTGGGGGTTCAGGCTCTTGCCTGCATGAACTCAGAGTGGACCTGCAGAGATAGGAGGATCTCTGGGAGGGGCCCAGGACTCCAGCAGAAGACTGGAGGCGGGGTCAGAGACCAAGCCAGTGGAAATTATGGGTGGTCCCACGTGGATAGTCAGGTCTCCTTTGTTCAGAGTTGCTCAGAGAATTCTCCGAAGTAGGGTGGACTATTGGCTCCACCCTCTGTCCCAGTGCTCGACCAGAGTGGCAGGACCGTGGGTGGGGTAGGGCACAGGGTACGGGGCGTAGGCTGATGGTGGAGATGGGTGGGGGTGTATCAGAGCTCCAAGAGTGCTCTTGATGGAGACCGGAGACAGGAGCAACAGGATCAGGGGCCAATCCAGGGAGTTCTCCTCCCTGTATTTTTAAAACCATTTTATTTCTGTACTCTCCCAAGCCTACAAATAATTTAGAACACATTGTAAACCTTCAGTGCTTTTTTTAAAAAAAGATAAATCTGTCTTTACTGTAAATCTTTATCTTTTTCTGGCCACAAGTATTTTATCTGGTAAACAACAACATTGCTAAAATGAAAGTCATAGTTTTTTTCTTATGTGGTTTATCAATGATGGCGGTTGAAGGAATAAGAATGGAAATGATACAAATATTCTGTTGTATATTCAAATGTATCCTATAATTTTTAATCTTTAGTATTTTATTTACATATATCATCTATGTATTTTACCTACTTCCTAAGAGATTTACTTGTGTCTTCGGTTCAGCAGTCAGAGCTGTGGTCATTGTCTTGGTTTATGCTGCCAAGCAGCTGCAAGTTGTCAGCTTGGTGATGTGGTCATTGCCATTGCCAGCTCTCATACACACCAATAAATTGTTAGCAGTGCTTTTCTTAAAGCCGTGAGGTTTTTTGCTACTTATGCTGAGTCAGGTATCTGCCCTTAAAGGAGCTGCAGAAATTTTTGCTTGTTTCACACAAAACAGAGTGCAACCCAGAAAAATGCTGTTACCAAGAAATCTTGCTTGTCTCTGTTCTTTTGATTCTAAAACCCTTTTTTAAGCTTTAGTTAAAATTTAAGTGGAAGTTTTTATTAGCCACGTGGGTGCCATATGTAAGGAGTAATGTTTTTCCTCCTGCTGCTGGTCTTGTCCCGCTGCCATATCAGCCTCAAATAACACACTGAGACTCTGTATTTAATATAATGACGTTGGCCCTTTACTTGTTTCTTATCGGCTAGCTCTGTCTTCATTATTAACCAATTTCTATGTATTTCCACGTGGTCTTACCAGAGAGCGGGGGCATGCAGTTCTCTTCTCTCCCTTCTCCCCATCCTGAGTCCTCCCTTGTACTTCCTCTTTCCTCCTTGTCTCCTAGTCCCTCCTATCTTCCTTTCCTATTGGCCAACAGTGCTTTATTCATTAACCAGTATGAGAAACATATTTACAAAATGACATCTCCCATCACATGGTTTCAGATTCAACCACTTGCCTTAAGTTAACGACTTGGCATTACTAGACCATATATAGTAACCTGTAATATGAACTAAAGCCTTTCTTCCTCATGGTGATTTGATCATCCTGTTTATCAGAGCAACAGAAATAATAATGTATCTAAACAGTACAGCATTAATGCAGTGTACCTGAGTCCCGTGATTTTATCTCTAGTACAAAAACCACAGCCAGCATTATTTTTTTCTACCTAAAAAATGAAGGCAAATTACTTTCTTCCTAACCAAATGGTACAGCATATCATTAAAAATCCTATTAGAAAAATATATTAAATGACCTAAAATGTAGTATATAAAGTATTATGGAACACAACTCTTTTCTAACAATACATCATCACATATTTATTCTCTAATATAAAACTGTTTATTCTTCATATTTGAATTCAAAACTCAATTCCCTAGAGAAAAATATCCTTATTTTTCACATAAGAATAATCTATTTTTAATATTTTATTATGTACATGTGCATTTCTCTGTGTGTGCCATATTTGTGCTCATGTATGTAGAAATGAGAAGAGAGCATCACAACATGAATTATAGGCAGTTGTAAGACGTAAGTGCTGTGAACAGAACTAATAACCCTCTGGAAGAGCAAGAAGTGTTCTGAAGAGCTAAGTTATCTATTTAGGTTCAAATAATGTCATTTTCATGGCATTTTAAATTTTACACCAAAAGTCACAAAGATAGATATACTTTCATGTTTCTCACAATTTAAAAAAGTAAAGAATAGGGTTGATAATTAACTAAAACATATATTAAACTGCAATTACTCATTAGTGATTATTGACCAGAAAGTGTGTTTTTTAAATGTTTTCACAGTTAAGGCTAATGCAGCAATATAGACACTCATATAGATATAGTTTTTCAGGTATGCATGCAGTGAAACAAGAAATAAAAGATTCATGAAGTCTTTGTGTTATAGTGTCTCTATTTTACATTGCCTTCTGTAATGTACTCTCCTCAATCACATCCTACATAGTACCATCTCGAAAACAATTAAGTAGGTCCACAGATATTTAAAAAATAAATAAAAATGAAGAAAAGTGCCTGCTGTGGAGGTTGTGGATGTGGAATATAGGTGAGCATTAGAGTATAGAACTTAATCCTTAGAGAAAAGGTAGAGTACAATAATCAATATTATATGAATTCCGGCAAGTTCACAATCTTTGTCAAGTATTCTGTTTTCTCAATGCAACAAGAGAATATGGGAATGGTATACATTAAGGAAAATATTCAAGGTCTATAGAAGTGTTCACAAAGAAAATGTGCATGAGTGACAATAAAATTTGTTTTGAAATATAAAAATTTGAGATATTTAATATAGCTTGTTAAAATATGATAGATATGACTTATACTAGGATTGATTTGAAGAAATAAGCTGATAGGAGCTTAGAGTATCATAATGCTAAATAAAGTGAATAGGCCTTTGAATTTATTTTTAAAACTAGAGGATATATTGAGAATCTCTTAAATCTATGAAAATGATGTGATATTTGCACTCATTTTGCTGTTTTACTTTTAAAATTATTCTTATAATGAAACCAGACATGATGGTGCACACCCCTTTAATTACAGCACTTTTGAGGTAGAGACAGGTGAGTATCTGTGAGTGCAAGATCAGACTGTGTATATATTGAATTTTAGGTCAGTCAGATACATGTTGATAGATCCTGTCTCAAAAAATTTCTTATAATAAGATAATCACCCTACATCACTACATAATTGTTACAGATTTAGCTAAATATTTATACTATGATATGATGTTTTTTCCCCCCTATGGACTGAACTTCACTTCCTTGAGAATAAAAGTACACTGACATTTATTTTTTCTGCTATTATTTCAATTAATCAAATCTCATATGTCAAGACTTTTTCGTTTTTTAATTCATGAAGAAAATATTGATTTGACCTGTATAATTACGAAAAGAAATTAGCATGATAAAGTATAAAGGGCCTTCAGAGACTAGATGAGTACATTGATACTGGAATCTGTTTTTAAGCTTTTCAGCTAGGAACACTCTAATTTTCCTCTGTAATTATGAACAGAAATTAGCATGATAAAATATAAAATGTCTAAAGAGACTAGATGAGTATATTAACACTTGAATCTGTTTTTTTAGCTTTTCAATTTGGAGAACTCTAATTTGCTTCTGTACTCATTATATGTAAGAATTCTATAAAAGATCCCTTAGTCTTATATGAACTTAAGTTATAGAACTGTTAAATCTTGGATACATTTTTATTTTAAAAAATTAACTGTTATAAGATAATAATGCATATATTAATTAATGCTGTATTGTGTAGGTGGAATTTTTCATCAGGACCTTGATCAGCTTCATTCCAACACCTAGTTCTGAAATGACCACATAGAGACTTAGTATATAATTATATATTCTCTGCTGATATGTCAAGCTTGTTTCTAATTAATTTTTAAATATTAAATTAACCTGTATTTCTTATATACCCTTCTTTCAACAGGGAATATTCATCTTCCTTCTGTCTCAGTCTGCTCATGACTCCTTAAACTCTGCCTTTCTTCTTCCCATCATTTTCTCTCCCAAAATTCTGCATACCAATTGGTCAATCACCTTTTTGTAACAATGAAATCAACACATATTTACAGTACAAGATTGATCCACAGTCGTATGAATTTCTGTAACCATGATATCTGACAGTATTAGATAAAGAGGAATAATTTTGGCGAACAATAGGCTTAGTCTATGGTCACTTAGTTCCAGGAATTTAAGTAGTATATTATGAGGGTGGGAGCATATGGCAGAGACTGCTCTTCATTTTTCAGAAGATAAGAAAAAGAGAAAAAGAAAATATAATAGAAGACCTGGGCAAGATACAGTCTTCCAGGATCCAGCTCTTATAACCCATTACTTTCAACTATTCCTCATATTCAACCTGTTCTCCAGAGGCAGCAAACATCCTAAGATCATTGTGAATGTGACCTAAGACAACTTTAAAGGAGAATGTAATGTTGCATCATGAAAATGTTAAAATAACCATGCTAGGGATTACTTAATTTAATCAAATTGACATTGATTGCAGGATGATAAATTTACAATCATTGCAGGTTTCCAAATTTTTATTAATTCATAGATCAGTTAAATGTTTTAAATGGAATGGCTGTCACATTGATTTTGAAACAATAAATAGGAATAATTTCATATATTATATTTTTCTTAAATTATTTTTATTAATTAAAAAAATACTGAAAAATAACACATTTGCCCACTCCTACGATTGCATTATATAAACACTGCTTAATTTTGTTTGTTCTTGCTGATTACAAGACACCTGACCTTTCAGAAATCTAAAATAGTGATACTTGTTCCTTTAAGGAATCTACCTTAGATGAGTTAATATTTTTGTTTATAAAGTTCCAAGGACTCAATTTATTTTCTAGATATAAACCAAAGGCAATTTCACAAAATTTACAATCAAGAAGTAGAGGTTCTCTGTAGTAAAAGGGGTAAATTTAAAAGGAAACAAGGCACTTAGGTATGGTTTCATTTTCAAGGCAGAAACTTTCCTGTTCTGGTTCCATTGCTGAGCTGCCAAGTTGATATATATATATATATATATATATATATATATATATATATATATGGGAAAATGAAAGTAATGGTAATTCAGAATACTTAAATTGGTTCACAATCATAAGCTATAACTTTTAATGTGTTTTTGAAATGTAATAACACTGGAGAAAAAAGATAAGTGTACTTTGTGATGCCAAGGAAATGTGTAATAAAAATATAAAATGTACAAACATATGTGACCTTCAAAGACAAATATATATATATTTAAGTTCTTAAATGTAAATTAGCATGATAATCATATTCTACCCAAAAGGATAATAATGGACAGTAAGCCAGAACAAGAGAAATTTAGGCTTGCTTTGTTTGGATGTTTGTTTCTTAGGACACATACTTGTGAGCCAGTAAGGGTGCCTATGTATATACAAGCTAGTCCTCCAAAATAGACCATAAAACAATATGAGAAAAAAAACCTACATATTCTAATGTGTAGTAAGCTAAAGAAGCAGTACATTTTAAGAGAAGTGAAATTTTTAAGAAAAGAAGAAAGTTGTCTTCAAAACTTTATTTTAGTAGAGATAAAATAGATGTTATACTCTATAGTGAGGTAAGTAGAATATGTGCATGGTTTGAACATTTGAACATTTAGTGGTGAAAAGAAAAATTAAATATTCTTTTAAGCCTTGGATTCAGAGCCATATGCATCTTCTATCTTTCTTGGTCAGAAAAACAGCTTGTGTGAAGAATCTAACAGCTTACATTTAGAAAGCTATTTTAGTAATGAAAGTGTGAGGCGTCATGCAAGCATGTTTCAGAATCATTTTAAGACATAAAAATATTCTGAAATATTTTTCCACATTTTTTCAAAGCCAAACCAGATGTGAGGATTCATTTAACAGAAATAAACAGTCTAAAGAAAACAGGAACAGGGCAAATTATGTCTTCAAGAATTACTAAAATGATAATGTTAGAGACAAAATGATCTTAATTTCTTCTAGCTGTGCAGGGAAATTTCTATGCAATTCATTAGGTAAATTATATTCATTTGAATGCTGGTGGAATATTCTTCTTGGCAAACATTGTTAGTGATTTGTAACACCATATTGTTCTGTTTATATATGAAGCCTGACAACCCAGGCAGCTGAAACATGTTTATCATCAGGATAGGATTCTCTTCATAAATGTATGCAAAGTGGAAAGATGAAATATGAAAATGTTTAACTCATTATAGTACCAGAGTTCAAGTTAATCAAAATTTACTATACACAAAAGGCAAACTCAAAGTTTACCCATGTCAGATGTACAAGAAGTGCTTTTACACATGAATGTAGAAGAGGAACAATTTTGAAAGTGCAAGGTGAGAGCAAGGGTTAGTACTACAGAGACTATATATTAAAACAACACTATATGCAGACATTTATAAAGCTGTTAAAATTAAGTGGTAAACCTCTAAATACACATAACTTTAATTCCAAAGTATTCTTTTATTAACATTTTTTTGAGCAAGAATTATTTTCTTAATCACTTATGCAGGTCTCCTGTACATTTCTTTCTGGAGTCAGAGCCCACTTGTTTTTGTTTTGTCTTTAACTTTCCTTTACTTTTTTAAGATTACAATGAACAAGTGTAAAACATGGAGTCATTTTGTTTAAATGAATTCTGAAAATCAGAATTTTAAACAAGTAGTCATTCAATACAATTTTAGAGAAAATATAACAAATAATTTTTGTAAGGTTGTCATAGAAACTGGATGAATAGTAATGTAAAAATCATGAGTAAACAAAATATTTTAAATAGAAAACTTAAAGTAATCATTAATTAGCTTGAAATTATAGTTATAAAAAGTCTTCGTGAATTAGCTTTTGAAAGTCACAATAATCAATAGTAAACAGTATTTGAAGCAGATTGAATCATTAAATTTAATTTAACTAATAATGATGGGAGATGTCATTCTGTATATGTTTCTCATACTGGTTAATAAATAAAGCACTGTTGGCCAATAGGAAAGCAAGATAGGAGAGACTAGGAGACAAGGAGGAAGAGGAAGTAGTAAGGAGGACTCAAGATGGAGGGCCTGGAGAGAACAGAACCACCATTCCTCCACTCTCGGTAAGACCACGTGGAAATACATAGAAATGGGTTAATAATTAAGACAGAGCTAGCCAATAAGAAACTAGCACCTGGCCAACAGCATAATATCAAATACAGAGTCTCTGTGTGTTATTTGGGGCTGGAGCAGCGGCAGGACAAGACCAGGTGGCAGGTGGAAAAAACCCGTACTCCTTATATCATAAACATAATATGTGCCTGTTTAATAATATATAAAGACATCTTTGGGGCTGATGAAATATCTCAATGAATAAAATGCTTGCTTTGTAAGCAGGAGGATCTAGTCTAGTTAAAAACAGGTGTATGTGCCATAGTCCAGAGTTATAAGATTGAATTAAAACCTTTCTCCATATCTCTGAGAAATCTTTTTGAGTATTAAAATGTTATGGCCTGAGCCATTGTAGATGGTCCTGTCTTATGGAAGACAGTTCTGGATTGTATAAGAAAGCTTGCTAAATATGAATATGAAGGCAAACCGTTAAGTAGTGTTCCTCCATGGATTCCACTTTAGTTCCTTCTCTGACTCCTTTTATGATGGAATGCAAGTATCCTAAAGTATAAGTCAAGTTAAGCCTTTCAACTCCAAGATGTGTTGGGGCAGACTGTTTTATCAAAATAAGAGAAATCAATTAGAATGGAACCTGAATTTAGATTGCCAGTGCCCACATAAAAAGCGGGCACTATAGGTCACCTCAGTGACCCTGGTTTAGGGGATAGAGACAGATGGATACTAGAGCTTTCCAGCAATTCAGTCTAGCTAAAATGAAAATCTACAGGTGCAGTGAAAGACTTTATCACAACATTAAGGAGAGCAAGAGGAAGAGGAGAGAGAGGGAGTGATGACAGCTTCCATTCACCTCTATCCTAAATAAGCCCACACATGGAATCCATATTGAAAATGCATAATACACATACACACACACAGACACACTAATTATAACTGTAATTTCTTGAAAAATTGTTAAGTACATAATAATTTTAACTCAAGTAACCACTTTTCCAAAAACAGTATTTATTTTATGCTCAAAATTGATCTAAAATTATATACTAAGTATACAATAAATATGACACAATTTGGCACATTAGTTTTATTTACTGTGTTAAATAAATAAAATATTTTAGCTTTGCCCTCCTTGTTTCATTGCATATGGAGAAGTATTTTTCTTTCTATAATTAACAATCTCACCCTCTCTAGGAATCAAAAAGGGGATGGGCTGGGGTTTGGTGGCAGTGATAGGGGAGAATGGAAGGGTGAGGGAACTAGGATTGACATGTAAAAAAAAAAAAAGCTCTTGTATTGGTCAATGAATAAAGCACTGTTGGCCAATAGGAAAGCAAGATAGGTGGGACTTGGAGATTATGAGGAGAGAGGAAGTAGTAGGGAGGAGATTCAAAATGGACGACAGAGAAAGCAGAACTCTGGCCCCTCTCTCCGGTAAAATAAGACCACGTGGAAATACTTAGATTAATAGAAATGGGTTAATATATAAGACAGACCTAGCCAATGAGAAATGCTAGTAACTGGCCAACAGCTTTGTATGTAATACAATGCCTCTGTGTGTTATTTGAGGCCAGTGGGGGGGGGGGGAACAATCATAACACAACAGGACTCCTGCTCCACTCACTTCCACCACCCTGATCCCAACATGCTCAGGAGATCTTATTCCTTTCACCTTCTGTGACGGACCTTGAGTGAATCTCTTAGTTTACTACTTGTATCCTAGTTTCTCCAGTGGTGTGAATTATAGGTTGGTGATCCTTTGTTCTATGTCTGAAATCCATATATGAGTGAGTACATACCATGTTTCTATTTATGTAACTGGGTTACTCCACTCAAGATAGTTTCTTCAATTTCTGTTCATTTGTCTGTAAATTTCAAGGTTCCATTGTTTTTTTTCCAATGAGTAGTATTCCATTGTGTAAATGTACCACATCTTCTTTATCCTTTCTTCAGTTGAGGAGCATCTAGATTGCTTCCAGATTCTTGCTATTACAAATAATGCTGCTATAAACATAGTTGAGCAGATAGATGTCTTTGTTGCACAGGTGTGGATCATTTGGGTATATTCCTAAGAGAAGGGGTGTAGAGGAGAACATGTAGATGAGAGAGAGAGAGAGAGAGAGAGAGAGCATAATAGACAGAACAATTATAGGTTTGAAGAAAAAACTGAATCTAGAGAATGTCTAGACACCTACAAGGATGACCCCAACTAACAATCTGAGCAACTGTGGAGAGGCTACCTTAAATGTCCTTTCCTGATAATAAGATTGATAACTAAATTATATGCCATCATAGAGCCCTTATCTAGTAGCTGATGGAAACAAAAGCAGATACCCACAACTAAACACTGAGCCAACCTCCTGGAATCTAGTTGCAGAGATGGAGGAGTGATTAAAAAAGGGGTCAAGACCAGGCTACAAAAACCCACAGAGACAGATGACCTGAACAAGGAGGAGCTCATAGACGACACCCATACTGATACCTAGGAAACCAGATATGGACCAACTCAGCCCCCTGAATATTGGTCTCAGTTAGAAGGCCTGGACAGTCTAAAGGTCATCTGATAGTGGAACTAGGATGTATCCCTGGTACACAAGAGGACTTTGGGAGCACATTCTACCTAGAAGGATACTCCCTTAGTCTACAGGCAGGAGGTAGGGCCTGGACCCTATTCCAAATGAGTTGACTGATTTTGATGATTCATCCTGGAAGTCATCACACTCCCTGTGGAGTGGGGTGGAAATCAGACTGGAGGGGGGCTTGGTGGAGCATGAAAGAGAAGAAGGGATAAGGAACTGGCATTGATATGTAAAAACAACAGGAACATAATATGAAAAATTTTCTCATGTTCATCTAAGGAAAACAGCAATCTACTTTCTAAAAGAGAAAATAATCCCTTACCTGTTGATATTCTTTTAAAATTTACTTAATGACCAAGTCTCAGCTGTAATTTCTCCAATCTCCATTAATATTCTAGTTTGTTCAATTTCAACAATAGTAGATATGATGGCTATTTCTGTTAACTCAACAGCATTTGGACTTACCTATGAGATTATCAAGGACTATTAGGATAAATTAGCCTCAACACATGCCCATGAAAGATAGTGTTTATTTGCTTCATTAAGGTGAGAATACTCATTCCAAATGTGGCCAACACCATTCCTGTTAGTGTCCTGTACCAAATAAAATGGAGAAACAAGCTGAGCAAAATATTCAATGCTCTCTTTGTTCTGACTTCAGATACAATGTGAAGAGCTGCTTGAAGCTTCTAGCTGTGGTCTACTGTAGCTAGACTGTGAGCCAAAATAAAATGCCTTCCCCTTAAATTGTTTTCTTGGGCATCTTAGAACACTAACAGAAAAGCAGCTAAGAGAGTAATCTAAAAGAAACAAAAAGCTAGATCTTCGAAAGTGAACATCTTGTAGTAGTCCTAATCCATTCCACAGATGATTACTGCAACATATCATCACATTTGTAAGTGTGTGAGTCCTACACAGCTTATATAATGATGTTTAAAATAATGACTTTCAGAAGCTTCACTTGTTTAGTTTTGTCCTTGAAACTGAAATGTTACAGTGTAAGGAATTAAATCAAGCCAAACTATGTCTTCAGAAATGTTTGCCTCAAGTAAAGATTGTAAATTAGGTGTCCGAAACCTCTAGTTCACCTAGGAAATGATATAAACCCAATACTTTGCTTCAAATTGAAGTTGAAAATAACAGAGTAAGTGTAACAAGAAAAGAAAGGTCAAATATTATATGGGAAAGATTCTCTAGGTGAACCAGTGATATTTCTAGTCAAGTGTCAATATAAAAATAAATTGTCTTCAGTATGAATCAATCTGAAATCAACCATCAAATTCTGAACTAAATTGGTTTCTGTACAGAAAATAAATGTCATATGTATTCAATTGCTGTTTGTAACTTGTAGATACACAAAAATTCATTTCATTTTTCTGATACATGAGAATAAATAAAAGTACACCTTCAAATATTATGTCCTTTGATATTATATATAATATAAAACTTTTCATGTATATAGATGAGTTTTGAATAAATACATCCAAGATATGCATAAATATACATAAGAATATTGACCTTTACACTATATATGTAGGAATATATGCATATCAATATATATGTAAACTGACACATTTATATCATTATAAATAAACGTATTACTGAAAAACTCTAATTTCTATATTGTTTAAAATCTTACCTCTTGAATACATGTAATGAATTTGGATGCAATATCAAGGTATATGATATAAAACTATTTTATTTTCTTTCCATGATTATTTTCAAAAGTAGAATCACTACCTGACCAGAAGTGCTGACTAAGGTAGAATCAGAAATATTTGTTGCTCAACATTTCTTGCATACAAGTAAGCATAGACAAATTTCTTTTATTTGTGTATTTATTTGTTTATAACTATACAGGGTTACATAAGAAAATTTCCTTGATAGTGTATATATAATGCACTTAAAACTCATTCCCTCTAACCATTTCAAACATTTAAATTGGTAACAATCATTTTAAACATACAAATAGATATTAAAAAGAAAAGAAAAGGAAACCTAGAAACATAATAATGAGGCATGTCACTATGAAGCTTTTTAAGTATCTCATAACAAGAACAAAATAGAGGCGAAAATATTGACAAGGACAAAAGTATATGAACTAGAAAGAAATACAATTCTTCCCTTTTACCCACCTACTATATAAAGATTCTTCTTCATATTAATAGCAGATTTTATACTTACAAGTTTATCCCTAGAAAATTCCATTTCTTCAGTTCTGATAAACATCTAGGTTTATTTCATAAATACTCATTAACTTTATGTTAATCAACAAACAAAATTTTCCAAACTCATATATTCAATCATTCCTGTCTAAATAAGCTCTCATGCTTCATGGATTTTAGCTATGTCTAAGTTACCAAATGGCACATCTGAGTCCTTCTCACTATCATCTTTATGTGGTTTGTTGCTTTTGTTTGCTTGATCATGGTATCCCTGGTATCTACACACTCCAACCTTCAATTTTTGAAAAATTATCTTTTTCTACATTATTTTCTGTTCTACCTGTTCTATTTTTGTGGTAACTATCGATCCACCAATGCTCAGAAATAAAAAGGACAAATGTTACAGAAAATGTTTATACTCAAATGGTCAAGATTATACACAATTTAAATGGGCATGGTGGTAAATGCCTGTGATCCTAGCTCTCAGGAAGCTGAGGCAGGAGAATTGTGCCAGGCTGGAGTACATAGTGAGATGAGATCTCAACAAACAATATCAATTATAAACAACTTCAAAAACAAAAAGAAAAACTGAGAGACATTGTCTGAGACAAAATCATAAATTATGCACAATTTGGAAACCCAAAATAGAAATGCAAAATCTGAGGCTAAGGCATGAAAAGTCTGTTTATATTCAATTTGCTAAATATTTATTATTTGGATTTATATAGATTCTTAAAATTTAAAATGTGGGTGGTGGTGGTGTACTTTAATTCAAGTACTTGGGAAGCAAAGGCAGGCAGATCTCTGTGAGTTCAAGACTGGCCTATATCCAGGACAGGCAGCCAGGACTGTTTCACAGAGAAACCATGTCTTGAAAAAACAAAAGAAAACAAAAACCAACGTTAAAATGCATTTTCAGTTTTACTATCGTAAATATTCACTTAAGGAATGTTAATTAAACCTTATGTTATGCAAATTTTTAGTCTTGTATTAATCTATGTATTGAAAGAAACACAACTCTAAATTATTTAAACCTAAGACATTCAAAATTAAAATTTAAAGAGATAACAATCTAATTCTAATATACTTTCTGGTTTGCAAAATAAGCATATGGCAAGCATAAATATTTATGGAAATGAACTATAAATTGGTTTTGTAAAAAGGTAAAGATAAAAACTGTGGAGGGAAGTTTAATGGGAAGTTCTGTTATTCACACACTGTCCTCCTACAGCCCAGAAGACACCATGGTAGAATGCAGGGCTGACAGGATAGCACTTAAAACATCCCATTGTCTATACACCAGAATATCCAAACCATTGTAACTTTGAAAACCAAAGACTCTGATTGTCTCTCCGCCATACAACAAAAAGTAGCCTTTTTAAGCTACAAGAATATGTGAACTTCATCTTTCAACTCACAACTGTCCATCAGTTCAGTCCGTAAATATTCCTTCATTTCTTAATTTACATTATTTAGTTTCCACACTTGCACAGAAGTTTAATGTTGGCTTTGCTATTCTTTCAGGATTGCTCAGGTAGATTTTAAGACTGTTATTTTTTTTTATATTTCTCTACATAATTCACTATAAAGTACTTTTTACTGTACTCTTCAGATATATCTCATATACTCTCTTCTTATTTCTACATTTTTTTCATTGTTTCTCTTCCTAGTTTTACTTCTTAATTCTAATATTTCATACTTTAAGAATTTATAAAATCTGTGGACACAAATAAAATTTCAACTTGCCCTGTAAGCTGATTTACCCATATCAGTGTTTATTTTTAATGTTGGACTAATTCTTAATTCTTAACTTTATTTACCCAATTTTCTTTCCATTCTTTAGCTCATTAATGAAAATATGACAAAATTCCACATTATCTTTGGTTGTTTTTCTTCTAATAGTTACTGATCTCAAGGGAGCTACTGTTAATATCTGGCTAGAATAACAATATCAATCAGCCATGATTGCTCCTTAGTGAATAACCTACTTACAATACAAAGTTAACATGCAGTATCCTGGCTCCTTGGCAGAAGAACTGTTTTCTGAAATGCACAAGAAATAACAATGTCCAATTACCACAAGAACATAAGAAATACTCCAATTGAAAGAACATAACCAATTGAAAACAACAACAACAACTTCAGCAACAACAAAGTAAATGCATTAAGCCCAATATAGTTATATAAAAAACATGAAAATCCAAGATATTAAAATTCCTCCAGGAAATATTAATCCTAGAATAATGGCATCTAGTTAGAATGACTAAGAAGAAATCTCAGACAGAGAACTCAAATAATGACAATACTATGTTAAAAAAGAAAAGAAATGAAAGTCCCTTGTGAAACGTGTTATGAAGTTTGTTTTCAATATAGCAAGACTAGCCCTTGGAGAAGATACTGTTCTTGTCTGGACTGTTTGACTTTGTGCTGTAAACTGGACATGCAGGACCCACAGAAAAGTGACTGCTGACTCAAGATGGACATTGTTACAGAGTTCTTGCTTCATTGAAGAATCTGTTAGACAATCTGCAGGACACAGAGAAAAGTGACTGACAAACTGCCAATACAAGATGACAGTTTAAAGTTTCCTGCTTTGCTGAAGAGTCTGCTAGACACACTATGGCCTATGGGCTTAAGATGGAAGATTACAGAAGAACTTCAGGTGACTGACAAGGCGAGATGTCTCTTGTCACTTCTAGAGTTTATATATTATCCTTCTGTGGTCTTTGAAGGAGTTGAAAACAGATTGTTATAGTTTTCTTTAGGATTAAAGATAAGGTGCATATAGAACTTTAGACTCAATAAGATAGAATAAATGATGGAGTATGTTCTTAAATCTTACTAAATGTTAATTGACTGAATAGTATTAACTATGATTCTTATTTGATAACTGTTATGTGATATATTTTGCTATGTTAAGGTTAACCCCCCCCTTTTTTATTTAGACAGAAAAGAGGAGATGATGGCAGATGTCATTCTGTAAATGTATCTCATACTGGTTAATGAATCAAGCACTGTTGACCAATAGGAAAGCAAGATAGGCAGGACTAGGAGACAAGGAGGATTGGAGGAAGTAGAGAGAGAGCCAAGATGGAGAGTCTGGAGAAAGCAGTATGCCGGCCGGCTCCCTGGTAAGAGAAATACATAGAACAGCAGAAATGGGTTAATAATTAAGACAGAGCTAGCCAATAAGAAACTAGTAATGGGCCAACAGATTATATCAAATACAGAGTCTCGGTGTGTGTTAATTGGGGCTGGTGCGGCGGCGGGACAAGACCAGTGGCGGCAGGTGGAAAAACCATACTCCTTACACCCTGGTTTTGAACAAAAAAAAAAAAAAAAAAAAAAAAAAAAAACTAAATAAAATCATTGGGGAGTTATACAATATTAAAGGAAAATTCAACATCAAGATATAAATTCTGAGGAAAAATTATCTGAAATGTTACAGAAGAAAAACATAGTCATTCAGATTTAAAATTCTCTTTAAAGTCTAAGCAATAAAATGGATCAAAGAGAAGATAGAGTTATCTGAGTTCGAAGACAAGATGGGGACTAAAACAACCAAACCTGGATGTAGATAAAAATAAGAAGGCACTAGTGGTAATTCTAAAATGTTTATACCACTCTTAAAACATGAACTCTTTGCATAATGGGTACAAAAGGGAGAGAATGTAGTACTAAAGGTATATAAAATATTTCAATAGTTTAAAATAACAAATTTTCTCATAGTTAGGAAAATAGAAGCTAAATCAGATCAATGAGGCTGTCAGGATCTCAAACAGACATTGACTTCTCTTTATCAAATTAATATAACACTAAATACAAAACAATGATAGTATAAGGAAAATATAGAGAAACACCAAGTAACATAAAATGGTAGCACCATCTGAATAACATCAGCTTAATTAATGAAAAGTTTAAAAGCCAGGATAGCATGTAGAAATGAATTTCAAATTCTTAAAATCAGCATCTGTCTACCTGGAATACTAGATGCACTAAAGATATGTTACCTGACATAATGGATGGGAAAATGAAAATTTTCTATGGTAAAAATATGCTAATTTATGACCATTAAGGGAAAGCCTACAGAAAATACTTGAAGACTTCTTTTAAAAGATGAGGAAAACAAATCCATCTATGAGGCCACATGAAAGAATGAACTACTCTAGAATAATATTTAAGCAAGGAAAAGGGGAGGTGTAGTGGGATATTCAATTTGTCTCCTTCTTTGGCACTGACCATGCCCATTGGGGAGTGGAGCCAGGGCTGGAAGTAACCTGTGGAACTAGGTCTGAGGAGGAGCTGGGGAACACTCTCTGCCTGGAGAGCATCCTGTAGAACCTGCCGGTGTTTATCTGTCTAGGTTGTAAGTTATTTCTTCCTGAATAAACATCTATTGAGCCTATCTGTTTATCCTGATCCTTATTAAACTGCAATAGGGAGGAAATCAACATCCACATGGTTGTTTACAATCACCTGTACCTCAAACCAATAAATAGGCATTACACTCCATAAATGCCTATTCATTCTGTGGAATAGGAAGAACTGTGTTAGTCTTCTGAAATTATTGAAATACTTCAACTTCTACAATATGCTATGCTCTTAATTATGGAAACGTTCCTAATTCCTTCTAAATACCATTGTTTAATTAAATTTTTACTCATTGTGATTGGTGCACATGCTCATGCCAAACAAAACTACACTCTTCATAAAATATTTTCCTATTTTTTCCCACAAAGGTCTTTTCCTCAGGTGAATCTTAATACTACAGGCTGGCATTTAGCTGTCTTTTCGAGAAAAAATTTAAAAGTACGAGTAAAACCACAGAGAGTGAAACTTTTCAGAAATGTGATCAAAGGCAAAAGAAGCCTTTAGAGAATTCAAAGCTTGGAAGCCTTGACTTCCAGGAAAATCTGTCTCACCAGGCCCAGGATCTACTTCACAGCCTGATAGTCCAGTCTCATGCTGGCCTTGTTAGTTGGCTTTCCTCACCTTTACCAGTACATGAGATAATTAGTATATGAGGGAATGATTGTTAAGATGAGAACCTTTGTCTAGCTTCTTTGCTGAAGGCAAGGCCTATCTTGGAGGGAATAAGTGAAGGACTGAAACTGCTTACCTCCTAGCCTAAAGCAAAAGAAAGGCTGGTGATTCACAGTCTCCCGTTAGAGAGTGCACTAATTATCTTCCCTTTAGGTCCCATCCTTTCTCAGTAATGTCAACCTACTGAACAAGGCTCTTCTACACAGGTCTGTGGAGATAATGTAGAGCCACTTATAGCAGATGTACTGGAACTCTGATCATCTGTGATCAATAGCTTTTGTTCTCCCTCCACTTGGTTTCTACTGGGGAACACAGCAGCCATAGAAACAAAGCTCATTTTCCAGAGAATTCAGCATTATATTTGCCATATGATCCTCAACATATAGACTATAATTTTGAACATGTTAGTAACCTATAATTCAATTTGAAATTATTAAACAGGATTGATTAAGAAACTACCTATCTTTGTTTCTTTCTTTTATAAATAGCAAGTAATATTGCCAGCATTATGTGAAAGCATGGGTAGAATGGTGGACATTAGACACCAAGCCATGGAATGAAAATAGATGGAGTTAAATGAGGGGTTACTAAAAATAGTCAGATATGAATAATTCCTCTGAGTTTTTGTAAGAGTTAAATGATGCATGTAACAAACTATGTAACATTTCACAATCCCTACAAGAATATTTTAATTTCCAGAACACAAGAATGATTATAATCAGAGGACATGGCAGTAATTTTTAATCTTGACTTGATCAATGTAAATTATATGTACATAATATTCATTAGGTAGTATAAATAAATATATATATATGTATATGTATATATATATATATATATATTTATATATATATACTCAACTATCACACTATAACCAATCCACAGTGTAAATATTATGTCTCAATAAAATTTTAAACCAAAAAAATTTTTCCTGATTTATATCCTGCCTTACCTGATTTGTTTGCATCAGTGTACAATGTATGGACTCCAGAAACAGGTGTTTTTTTTTTTTTTTTTTTTTTTTTTTTTTTTTACAATGTATGGAAGGATCCAAATTGTTTACTTTATGAATTTGATTCCCTCAGTTTTGGGGTAATTGTTGCTATGCTCTCTGCCAATATTCATTATCTTTCCATAAGTTGGAAATTTCCTCATTAGTTAAAAGTACTATAATTTTGCCAGGTCCCTTCCTAGAGACAGGAGAGAAGACCTAGTCCCTACTTTATTGCGGTTAAATAAGGATCAGGATAAACAAATAGGCCGAATAGATGCTTATTCAGGGAGAAAAAACCTACAACCTAGACCGATGAACACCAGGAAGTTCCATCGGATGTTCTCCTCTCCGTGTTCCACCAGCAAGGGAGCGTTCCAGGATCCTCCACAGACTTCCTTCCTCAGGTCACTTTCACCCAGGCTCCTCCCCACAACGGGCGTGGTCAGTGCCACAGAAGGAGACAAAGTGAATATCCCACTATAATTCCACTTTTAGTCTAAAGAAGAGATTTAGGCTTGATTAAAAAAAATAAATAAATACCATACATATCCAGTCCTAAGGTGAAGTCATAATGGAGTTTATAATAGAGTTGTTCTAATCTGGAATACTTAAGTCTAGTACCTAATATATCTAACTAGGAAGAGAGAATAGTAGTTGGAATAGTTTAATCTTTAACCTCATCAAGACCTGAGAAGGAAAATAACGATACTAGGTAGACAGCAAGTACGGATGGGCAACTTCCAAAAGGTGCAGTGAGGACAGAAACAGCAAGCTACCTGGACAGCCACCCTAGGTCTCACAGCAACGTTTGTACACCCAGTTTTGGCTAAGGCCAAGAGAACTTCACAGACCACAACAACAACAGGGAGGTAGAATAGCTGTCTTAACCTGACTTGGCAAGGTCCAGCAGTCTTCTATATTTGTCTCCTGCAAGCACATAGGACTGCATGTCCAAATCAGTGGTCAAGGTGGGGGAAATTCTTTGCCCAACAGGCCATTAGCTGAGGTGAGAATGAACTCCAGCAGGAACAACAGCAGTGTCCAACATATTTTTGGGAAAGTGCACTGCGCTGTCTGGAGCAACAGTGTCTCATATCAAAGAAGTACTAATATTAGAACATTTAAATGGCATGTTCTGCATGTCTATGAAATGATTGAAGATTAAGCATCTATGTCTCACTAATCTCATAGGTAAAGGAAACATGAGGGAAGATGATAATCTGTAATACTCAAGAACTTAGCTAAAAAACTGATTGAAACTTCCCTGAGTAAAGCAGGTACAAATACCTAAACAATATAACTATGTACATATACATACATATAAATCCCTAAAATAGAGGTACAGTAGAAATGTCAAAACAAGAGGTAGAATTATAAAGGGCAGCATGATAAATATCGCGAATTGTATCAATATACAAAATGTCTTGAATACAAGAAAAGTATACATACATAGAATATGGCAAGAATAAATGTGCATAAATTGTATCAATATACGAAGTATCTTGAACATAAGTAAAAGTATAAATACATAGAATATGGTAAAATAATATGCATAAAACATCATAAGTTGAAATATTTCACGCAATATAACAAAATATAAACTTAATTTTACATAGCTTACCACAAATAAGAATATATAACAATGTAAGCTGTAAAATACTAAACAATGTAAGCTATAAAATACTACTATCTCATGCTTACTCAATAATTTACAAGAAAATAGCCTAATCTACTTATATCTCATCTAAACCACACCTTTCCCAACCATACCCTAATTCTGTCTAAAAGATAAACCTGAGTGTAAGCATCACCTACCATACACAGCCCTAAATAACTAAAACCAACCCAAAGAAGCCTATTATCCCCAAATTCCAAGGGTATGGAAAGGGGACATCGTTATCTTAAGGTTACTTCCTGCTGAAATGGGATGATGATTGCCCCTTGGGATCCTGTAGGAAGAAAATTTTAGCAAATAAATTTCTCAACAGAACTGGCTGTGACATATGTTGCTAGTCACTGTGTGGCAGACAATGCTTGACTGTAGTTGTATTTGAAACACTGGCCAGGGTGTATTAAGAAGGTACACCATTACAGCTAGCTAGTCATGAGTAGTCTCAAGCAAAACAGTCTCAAACTGGTTTTAGGGTGATATTTGTAGTCCAGAAGCATCAGGTTGAGTCAAGTGGAAACGATGACATGGGGCCCCATCTTCTTCATGGAGATTTCAACCACTGCTTATCCTGTAGGATTATGTGGTATACCAGTTATGTGCTTTATGTTATAATACTCAAAAATTGTTTCAAATTGCTGGAGACATATGCTGGAGTATTGTCAGTTTTTATTTGTGCAGGTATGCCCATAATGTCCATTACCTCCAATAGGTGTGTTATAACAGAATCAGCCTTTTTAGAGCTCAGAGCAGTGACCCATTGAAACCTTGAAAATGTATCTATAGTGTGATGTACATATCTTAATTTTCCAAATTCTGCAACATGAAACAGATCCATTTGCCATATTTCATTCCTATTTATACCTTTAGGGTTACTGTCTGGTGGTAAAGGAGTTTGGTTATACAAAAAATCCGATAAAATGATAATGATAATAATAATAATAATAATAATAATAATAATAATGTTGTAAGGTAAAATTATTTTGTGTGTGTTTTTATATGTTATGTGATGAGTGAAATAATTTGAAATAATTTTTGTAACTACTTAGAATACATTATTAATATCAACATCTATTTGAAATGTTCAGTACTATCAATATTCCCATTAAGACTGACAGAATATTCTTTTCCATTAGAAAACAACTGACTATTTACTCTTAGATGATTTAGCATTTGATAGTTTGAGACTTCTTCTTTCATTTCACTGAAAGGAACTAAGTCTTCCTTTGCTGTTGCTTTGCATATACTACACTGTATTGTGACAGGGAGAAGTGGGTCAAGGCTAATGAAAAATGTCATGACATTTCAAACCATTTTAAAATGGCTTTTCCTTGATTAGGCATGTACTTAGTGATTGTATCTTATTAAGTGCTTTATGGAGGGTCTAAAATGCTAGATTAGTAAGGTGCTAGATTATTAAGGCTGTAGTGTTTTAAAAAATATTTTCAACTGAATAAAAGAAGCCTACAATTTCTCAACCTACCATTTTACTGATGTGGCAAATATCTCATGAATAAATATGCTTCTCAGGAAATATTAATATGTATTTATATGAACATTAATTGATATCATTAATTACAGATTAGAAACACAATGGTTATTTTTTCTCCCACATTTATATAGTATAGGAAGCATTGAATAACACCTTAGAACATATTATATCTAAAAGTAGTTTTTTAGATTAAAATGTAACAAAACTTATTTTTTGTAAATTATACACTATTTAACATGTAAATGATAACACACACAATAGAAAATATGCGGTAAAAGTAATGTATTCAAGAACTTTCCAAAATAAAATATAAACTGACAAAATCCTGGCTTTTCTTTTTTTCTATAACTGTGGATGGTAACACATATAAAGAAGTTTTATAACAAATTTCTCAATTTTTTGTCACTATGTGTTTAATTGCACAATGTGTCAACTGTTTCCCTGGCATTTGCATTGTATTTGTCATTATAAGCAATAGAAAGTGATTTTTCAGTGATTTACAAATTTCTTGTACTAGTTTTGCATAGATATAGTTATAACTGCAAGTATATACACTGTGAATAGAGACTGGAGAAGAAATCACAGAACCTATAGCATAGGTCTGCTATAGGTCTAATGCATATATGATGTAGACCTTAGGTTTTGTTGTGGGACACCTGTAAGTGGGAGTAGGGAGGATCTCTGACACTTGCGCTTGTTTTTGTGACTCCTTTCCTCATACTGGGTTGCTTTTCCTAGCCTTAATAAGTATGACTGTGCCTTGTATTATTGTATATTGTTATGCTGTGTTCCTTTGATATATCTATGAGACATGATATTTTCTGACGGAAAATGTAGGAGAAGTGGATCTGTGGAGAGAGGAGGTGGATGTTGGAGACTGGGAGAAATATAGAAAGGGAAAACTGCAGTCAGGATGCACTGAAAAAAAATTAAAATAACTTTAAAAGTCAGAAAAAAAACTTTAAAAGTTACATGAAACTTTCTATCAACTACAAAACTATTTTAACTATTTTACAAAGTTACCTTAAAATCACGTGATTATATAAATATTAACAGAAAATTGTATTTCTTTGAGAAAGAGAGGAGAGAAAGAGATAGAGACAGAGACAGAGACAGAGAGCTTCCTGAAAATAGGAGACATTAGGGGAACATCAGAAGGTTTGAGAAAATTCATTTAAGATGTAAGAGCAAGGCATATGTGAAGACATTAGTAGGGAGGCAGGGATACAGAGAGAGAACATTTGTCAAAAGGAAGAGCCCAAAGGTGATATCTAAATTATTTAGTGTTATAGGTCTGATAGGTAGATTCACACATGTGATATACATTTACATTGTCAAGGAACCATGTATTTGGATATGATCATAAAGCCTCCTGCTCCTACTAGTTGGACAGAGAGGGACTGAGTTTTTCTTACTCATTTCATAACCCCTCAGCCATCACCAGCCTACTGATATGTGCTTGCTCCAACCTTTTCAGAATGGGATGTTGTTTCATTCCAGCAGACAGACTGTAGTAGGTATATGGCCTGATTTCTGAGAGAAATAGAAAGGTTGCTAGAGAGTTTGTGTTCTAACAAGGACCTGCCAGCTTCAGCAAATCAATTTGGCATTCACAGAGACACATTTGGCATTTAGTGCCAGAGGATCACATTTCTCAAAGTGTCTACTAAACGGAGATAATTTCTTCCTCAAAACAAGAGGAAAATGCAATCAATATAAATGAGATAGAGGGGTTCTTTCTTTCTTTCTTTTCTTGCTATAACTGTTGCCCTATTTGAAATATCTTGACCTGAGGATTATTATTGTTCTTACATCTTTTATCTGTTAAAACACTCAGGTCCTTTGAGTGCTTAGCAGAGAATACTGGAAATAAATTTCAACTTCCATACTTCCTGCTGTAGGGCATGACAGTAAAACCTGGAAAGCAAGCTTAGTTCTCTGTGGTCAATTGTCTCAGGCAACTGAAACTTTAGCCAACTCAAATCAGCTCTTAATCAACTCTAACCCCATCCAGCACCACTATGAACTTTAGCATAAAAGTCCAAGTCACCTACCCCCACTGAATATGTCATTTATTAATGAGGTGGCATGATGGAATGGAAACAAACTTCAAACAACTTTGTAAGGGGGACTTTTGCTGTATCTTGAAAGGAGAATGCTTTTTCTCTTAATAACCCAACCATGCTATCTGTGATGTTAATAACTCCTTTAACAAAGTTATAGCAAATAACCAATAACTCTACCAGTAACTCCTTTAACAATGGATTGTAGATGTAGTTCAGTGATGTAGCACATTCCTAATGAGGGCAAGGTCCTTTGTTTGGTGTTCAGTTTTTAATTACATAATTATTAATGCTTTTTACTGAAGGAAAATTCATGTTAGAACATCCCTTTTTCTAACCTTCAAAACTATTCTTCCTAAATTACTTAACTCTACCTTATTTCATTTTTTAAAGATAATCACAATTTTCTTTTCCAGTTATAATACTATTCTAAAATGATACGGTTTAATTGAGAAAATGTAATAAAATGTTGTCTCTAGCCTATTAGGTAACTGTGCAGACAATCCTGTTTGCAACTCTATCTTGCATGATGTTACCAGGATGAGAGCATCTTCAGACTGAAGCCTTCTGAAAGGCTGATTAAATGACTGGAACTTCAATGGTAGTAGGACTTGGAAATGTTGCAGATCCTGAACCTAGTCAGTTTATCTTGGGCTAGCTTTACACCCTAAATTGCCATTATTTGCCTACCTCTGTGTAGTACTTAACATCTTGTAACAAACATAGAATCTTCTCGGAATTTAATAACTTAATAAAATCCTAGATTACATTAAGTACAGATTTAAGCATTTTGATAGAAAACATCTAAGGCCTATAACACAATTCCCTCCATTTTGATGTAACCCATCTATCAAGTACACAGCAATATATTTGAAAAGTGTCTTGCCTATGGCTTTGTTTCATGTATTAATATAAAAGTGTCTTGAAATTTTTACCTCATTTGGACATGGAGTTTTAGAACTTATAAACATATAATTCTCAACAATGATCACTCATCTTGAGCTCCAGAATAAACTATCTCCTCAATTCTCCTACTTTGACATGAGAGATGAGAACTGTGGTTTTGTTCTGGCATTATTATTTAATATGCTATTTTATATATTGGACTAAACATGATAAAATATCCCATATATGTATGTTGTGTTTGCTACTCTCTCAAAACTCCATCTAAACACAATACCTACATATTTTTACATTTCTGATATTTTATAAGATATATTTTGATATTATTTTTTTACAAATCAAAGCTAAGATATAAGCAAATATTAAGGAACTGATGTGACTACAACTCAGTAACTATGTCCAAATGTAGCACAAAAATAAAAGACCCAGAGACAAATATTTGGGTTCAAGCTGAATATCAGAAAAGCAAAAGAACCAAGCCAGCAGATCTTACCTCTACCCAGCTGAAATTGCAATTCTATCTCCACAAATCCTCAGAGGCAAAAGCTCTTAGTTTCTATCTAATCTTCATTTTATTCCTTTCTCCTCCTAGGTATATTTCTGCCGTCTCTACCTCCCCAATACTAGGATTAAAAGTATGTGATCCTAAGTGCTGGGATAAAAGGTGAGATCTCTGTTGCTCTTCACTTTTATGGGGGCCAGGGTACCTTTAAACTCAGAGAAAACCATCTTCCCTCTCTCCTGAGTAGTGAGACTAAAGGTGTGTTCCAGCATTTCCCGGCAAGCTAGTATTGGTGCTGAGATTAAAAGTGTGTATCACCACTGCTTGACCTCTATAGCTTGTGGCTGTCTTTGTTTTCTGAATCATAAGGCAAGCTTTAAAAAGTCATAAATAATATATCACCACATATGAACCATAAAAACTGTGTTATTTGTTACATTGAAGAAATGTGTACTCTATCCCATGTTTTTCCTTATATATACATGGAAGCAATTCATTATACTGTTTATAGTGATTTAAAATTTAATAAGTTGATTGTATTTGTTTTAAATTCAGTGCAGTAATAGAGCAGACATCATTGGTTATCAGTGGATGATTAGATCAAATACTCCCTGTGGGTCCTAAAAGCAAAGATGCTCAGATATTTTATTAAGTAATATAGTACATAAACAGCCTATGAATAATTTTGCATGTATTTCTTGGAACTGTTGAAGTTATATCTTTTAAAATAGAAATGTTATATAAATAGTTGATATTCTGTAGCATTTAGCAATTGTGTTAGTGATAATCAGTAGCTGTGTAATTAGACTTAAGGTATACTCAACAAAAGGGAAATCATGCCTGGTAATGAAAACTTAGCTGACATTCTGAGGGTTGTGATGTCACAGACTTTAGAGGATAATTTACTTCCACAATTCACTAGAACAAATAATTTCTCACTACATACTGAATCTTAAATGTATACCCAAAGACAAGTTTAGCTTCTAGCTATTATTGAAAAAGCCCAATTGGCAGTAAATAGAAAGCATCACAGAAAGGACACAATGCAGACCTCAAAGAATCATGGATAACTATGCCCCAATAGATACATCTACATCACAGTCTTAGCATCTATGACTTTAGTAACTTCATGGAAGTGTGTGTCTGTGTGTGTTGGGGGGCTGTTGTTACAAGAGCCAGGATGCCAGAAATTCTACTTTCAAGAAGTTTCTCCTATAAACGTCTTCATGAACAAGACATGAATTATGATAATAGCAAAAGACATGTTAACATGAAAGGGAAGAATTTTCTTGGCATCCCATCCTTAGACAAATCAAATATGTGTCAGAACAGTCCTAGTAGCTGTACCAGAAATCAGGGTGAACTTAGGTACCCCAGAAAATGACTTGGGCTTTAACATAGGCCAGGCTGGATCTAGAGACTCAAGAAGAATTCAGCTTTACTAGAGGCCTGACTAAATTAAGAAACCAAAAGTTCTCCAAACCCCAGCAGTCACATCCTACTCAGCCTGAAGACTCATTAGTCATGAGAACCCTTGGACACTTAGGCTAGAAGATCAGAGAAGAAACAGACACCAAGGATAAAAAAACATATAACACAGACAAACACATTTACCAACACCTAAACCTATATTCACCCTAAATAAAGATGCGTAAATGCTGGTATAAAAACACAATCAATAACAGAATTGGCAACATATTGCCACCAAAACTTGGCTATGCTATGAAATAAAGACCTGAGCATTCCAACACAACTAAAGCACAAGGAAACAACCTTAAAAACAACTTTATGAGGATGACAAAGATGCTTAAAGAGGATTTGATTTAAAAAATCAGCAAAAGAAATGGAGGAAAGGACATTGGAAAAAACATTGAAGGAATACAATACATCTCTTAAAGATTGTCAAGAAAAGCATAAAAAGGTAAAGAGAAACAAATAAAACTGTTCAATACTTGAAAATGGAAATAGAGGCAATAAAAATAACACAAAGGTTGGGGATTCTCAAAAAGGAAAACCTGGATAAGTGAACAAATGCTAAAGATTCAAGTCTCATCAAGAGAATACAAAGAAACTTTGTAGTATCTCAGCCTTTGAAGATATAATAGAGTAAATATATTAACTGTCAAAAAAGTTCAATCTAAAAAATATTCCTAAAATAATTTATCCAGGAAATTGGAGACGCTATGTAAAGAACAAACATAAGAATAATAGGAATAGAAGAAGGACAAGAATCCATGCTCAAAGACCTTAAATGGTATTTAGCATTACATAGGAAAATTTCCCCTGCCTAAAGAAGGACATATTTATAAAGATACAAGAAGCTCACAAAGCACCAAATAGATTGGACAAGAAAAAAAGTTCCCTTGTACTACAATAATCCAAACACTAAACAATCAGGGAAAAATAAGGCAAGAATATTAAAAGCTGCAAAGGGAAAAGGTCAAGTAACATATATAGGTAGACCTATCTGAATTACACTAGACTTCTCAACAGAGACAATAAAAGCCAGAAGAGCCTGGAAGTACATCTTACAGACTCTAAGAGATCATGGATACCACTATACCCAGCAAAATCTTCGATCACCATTGATGGAGAAAACATATTTCATGGCAATGTCAAATTAAATCAGTATTTAACCACAAACACAGCATTACAGAATGTAATAAAAGGAAAACCCCAATAAAAAATGTTAGCTAAACACGTGAAAATTGAGGTGATAATTCCATGCGAGCAGGAATCCAATACACACACACAAACACACAACACCAACAACAAAAGCAGCAGCATAACAGGAGGCTAACAGAATGAATATGAAAACAGGATCCATCTTTCTGCTGCAGACAAGAAACCCACCTTAATATCAAAGACAGACATTGCCTCAAAGTAAAGGGTTGGAAAAGATTTTCCAATCAAATGAACATATGTATCAAGCTGGTGTGACTATCCTAATATCTAACAAAATAGGCTTTAAACCAAAATAAATCAAAAGAGAACAATAAGGACATTTCATATTCATTAAAGAACAAGATTGTGTCTTAATTCTGAAAATATATGCTCCAAATACAATGGCACCCACATGTGTAAAAGAAACATTACTAAAATTTAAACCATATATAAAACCCCAGACATTATTTGTGGAAAATTTCAATAGCCTACTCTCATCAATAGACAGATCCTACAGACAGAAAGTAGAGAAATAATGTAACTAACAGATTCTAGTTACAGATTCAAATGGACCTAACAGATATCTACAGAAAATTTCACCCAACAACAAAGAGTATACTAAGGTATTTAGAACCACATGGAACCTTCTCCATAACTGACCATACTTGGTCACAAAGAAAGTCTTAACAAAGCCAAAATGCATTTAATAACCCACTGCATTTCATCAGATCACCATGGGTTAAAATTGGAGTGCAACAACATCACAAACAACAGAAAGCCTACAAACTCATTCAAATTGAGAAACTCTCAACTGAATTAAGGAAGAAATAAAGAAATTAAATCTTCCAAGAATTCAAGGAAAATGAATGCAAAAACATACCCAAACTCATGGGATACTTTGCAAAGAGGAAATATAATACAAACAAGTGCCTGCAAAAAGAATTTGAAGTCAACAAGATAGACCAACCCTTATCCAAACTAACTAAAAGTCAGAGATAGAATATCCAATATAGCAAAATCACAAAAAAAAAAAAAAAATTGGAACATAAAAACATACATGAAGGAAAGCCAGACAATCATTAAGTCATACTTCAAAATGTGCATTCCACAAAATTGGAAAATATAAAAGAAACAGACACATTTCTTGATAGAGATCACATACCAAATATAAACCAAGATCACATAACAAATTTAAGCAGACATATAACACCTAAGGACATAGAATCAATCATTAAAAGTCTCCAAACCAAGAAAAGCACATAGCCAGATGGTTTCAGTGTAGAATACTACCAGATGTTCAAAGAACAGCTAATACAAATACTCCACAAGTTAGTCCACAAAAGGAAACAGAATGAGCATTACCAGATTCTTTTTATGAGGTCACAATCACCCTGATACCCAAGCAAAGCAAGCTCTCAACAATGAAATCTATTGTTTATAAACATGGAAACAGACCTACAAAAATTAACCCTTAACAACCCTTGACAGTTGGAGATTTTATTTTGCTCTATGCTTTTCTTGAGCACAAAATGTTTAAACTTTTAAACAGAGAGTTATATATTGCAATTTCCATCTTTCTTTCTTTCTCATAACTAAGTGTGTGCTGTCTTCAGCAATAGTATTTTATTAATCAGTTCTGATTAATAAAAAATAGCAAATGCATGTGATTTGGTAACCAGCGATCTAGTATCTCCACCCCCCCACAAAAAAAAAAAATCAAAAAAATACTACCCTGGCACAAAACAGAAAGACCTGAACATAGGAGAGGGATCTGTAGAAAGAAAGGAATATAACAAGTGAGTGGGAATTAAAAAATAAAGAATAAGTAGAATGTGAAACATGTGAATACAAAGTTGTCAAAGAAAACTTTAACCAAAAAAATCTTTATATAAACAACAATGAAAATGATTTCTCAGCTCCACATGAATATCTGTCAAAGAGGGGAGAAATCTACTTTTAACATGAATATCATTGTTAATTAAATAAATCTGGCACCAGATGCTAAGTACTATGCATTCCTTAAAAACAAACTGAAAAACTAGTCTAACTTCTTGGTTAAATACAAAACAAAGGAAAAACCAGTAAATATAACAATGTATCATTTAGCTTAGTCTTTCTCAAGCCTAAATTCTTAGCGGTCAAGTGGACAGAAATAGGAAGTTAACAAGTTTGAAGCCATCTTTAACTATATAAAGAGTACCTATTATAAAATACAGCTGGAATGACTTCTGTAATTTTTAACTCAGGTACAAACTCAGACAATTGCAAAATGGCACATGTCTGCCTGTAAGAGACTGCTAATTGAACAGAACAGGCTCCAATATAAGGAAACTGTTTGCTTTAACCATACAAGCTACTTCAGCATTTGTTAAACACTCACTGCCTACATTGCAATGTGAAATGGGAAGATTCCTGAACCTAAAACTCTTTTGGTTCTGAGTACTCTCTTATCACTTATTCATTCATTCATTTATTTACTTTATATTTTGCAATTGTATATTCCTCTCCCTACTGAAAAAAACAGTCATAGAAGTTTTGTGATGATCTGGTCAGGTTAAGCTACATAGGGATTTTGAATGACAAAAAGAAAGAACAAAGTAAAAACAAATTAAAACATAACTGAATTTTCCTTTCAATACTATCATTTTAGTAATATGAGTTTCTCAGTCTTGTGGGTAATGGGATTCTTAAGCATTTATTATGTGGCTGAAAGTTTTAAGCATATTTGTGTGAGGAATGTTTATACATTTTTAACATGTACTATGCATTATTAACATGCTTCTTGATATTATTAAGAGGATCTAATATATGAAGAAATATTTTCTAGACAGGATAAATTAGAAGAAAGCAAAGATTCTGTATACAGGTCTGACTTGGTGAAGGTACCTGTCATGAAACCAGATGACCTGAATTCAATCTGTGATACTCAAATGGTGAAGGAGAAAATATTAATCCCAACAGGTGATAATAAGACCACTACCAGAATTTTTGAACCAAATTTAAAGCAAGCCTCATTAAATACTGGCCAAGATGATAGACGCTGGCCTGGTCCTTATCCAAACTCCCACAGAATGGCCACAAATTATGTTAGTCTGGTGCTCATAATGTCAGATCCCAGAAGGCTACATACTTCCTGCCTTTGTCCTATTTGGGGAAAGCATATACATCCTGACTTACTTCTGCCAACATGTGATCAAGCACAACTTGTGCCATTCAGGGAAATGGACATGATTACAGAAGTAAAGAGACATGGCTTGTTA
>NW_026125573.1:115000-182320 GCF_943737965.1 Phodopus roborovskii
ACAGTAACAAAATGGGACTTTGGCATACATACCAATAAAATAAGTAAGGAAGCAATATATAAACCCTTATAATTGTAATTAAGTAATTTTTATCAAGAAAAATACATGAACAATTAAGAAGACAGTAAAATGTTGCCAAAAACTGATTTCATAGGTCAATAAGATGGCTCATCAAATAAATATTCTTTCCTGTGCAAGGCTAGTAACCTTAATTAAATCCTCTGAACCTACATAAAATGGTGAAAGGAAAGAATTGAGTGTAGAATCTGACTTTCATATGCTCACCACAATACCTCTCTCTCTTTCTCTCTCTCTCTCCCTCTCTCTCTCATACACACACACAAAGTACATGAACAAATGAGAAAAATTGAAAGAAAATATTTTGTCAAAATTAAGGATCATATGGAAAATAATGAGCTTTCCTAATACCACAAAAATTAACCCAATAGATGGTTGATGAGATATCTTATTAGGTAAAGTCATCTGTTTTACTAGCCTAGAAAACCATGTACTATCACTAGAAAATACATAAATATTGGAAGAAAGGAACAATTGCACAGAGTCCTCTAATCCCCATACAGTTTTCTAGTCATCTGTATCCACACACATACATGTATAAATACATACAATATTGATGATAATAATAATAATAATAATATATTAAAATACAAAAATTAACTACAAATCAGACAACAATAATTTATTTATATTTTCTCATCCATTAAAAGAAATTTGAAGGTTACTTAATAATAAAATGATAAATATTGGATAGTGATACAATTATGTTAATTATACTTTTTGATTTTCAAATATTATATATTATATACATGTATTCAGTCTATAGTCTACCTCATATGTACATATAATACTTTTATTTCAAAAAATAACTAAAAATTCATGATAATACTAATTATAAGAGCTCAAATGCATGCATTTCAAAAGTGAGAACATTTTGTGACCATGGTTATAAAACAAAATGGTCAAAAATTATTTAAAAATGGATAAATAATTCTTTACAAAATCGGAAAATGTAATGGAACATAGTACAGAGAGTGAAAATATGGCTCTGGAGACATATTTCTTCCTTAAGCAGAAGTCGTTGGCTTTGATACTTAGCACTATAGAGAAGAGAGAAACATGCATGGCAAGTTATAAAGAGGAACTATCTGCAATTGAGCTCTTATGAACAAAGTGGTTTACAGAAAACATAAAGTGTTCCAAAGATTGCAAATAACAAAGCAAGCAACTCAATTTTAAATTACACAAAACTTGAATATATTCCATTTTCCTAGAAGGTTAATTCAATAGCTTGTATTATGAAGCTCCTTCAAAAACTCATAGACTTACTACTAGTATCCCAGTATAAACTATTAGAAGTTTGTGGGACTTTTAAAGATAAGATGTAGCAGGAATGACTTAAGATGTTGCAAGATGTCCTATAACCATTACACAGGTGTGTAACAATACATAAAAAACCAAAACTACAATGAAAAGATGTAACAGAGAAAAGTATGCTGTATTTATTAATTTATGTACTTGCTTTAGGGTTGTGATACTTATTTCCACAAATATTTGGTCTACATATTCCTAAAACTATTTAAATACTTCTCAATTGTTCTCTCTTTTTTTATTTTGTTTTTACCTATCAATCTCAATTCCTTTTCCATGCTTCCCTTGCACCCTCATTCCCTCCTTTCTTCCCTCTCTCCAAAATTCCCATGCCCCCCAACCACCCTCCCCCCCATTTCCCCCACACAACATGTACCTTGATGCCTTCCAGGAGGGGTCATCTAAATCTGTCAAGTCATTTGGAGAAGGAACTAGGTCTTCTCTCTTGTCTCTATGTTAAGGGACTATCCCTCCACGGGGAATGTGTGCACCAGGAATACAGCCAGAAAAAGCATTATTATTAGCCCTGAAATACCATCTTTTTCACTGTCACATGTTGAAATAGAAATTCTATACAACAAAATACAGTATATTATACAGTGAAACATCATAAAGATTTAAAATATGGAATAATGTCCCCTTGACAGTTTTTCTATTTCTTTTGCAGTCATAGAAAAGGAGAATCTTGTGCATATCAATAAGGCAATCATTTCCTAAAACAGAAGTTAAGAAGTGATCTACATAACTACTCCAAAACGTTTCATTATATCAGAAATTGAAAGCCATACACAAGAACATGTAAGAAATGATACTGTAAAATTTTGCATTCTACAGTGGGAGAAACTGTTAGTTACAGGCAAAGGAATTAAGCATTGTGTCATTTAAAAGTTTTTACAATTAAAAGTTTTATTCCTAGAGGAGCTACAAGACAATTAAATGAAATGCTAACAACAAATTAAATGCTTTATAGGTCAGTCATCCCATTAGGTCTCTTTAGGGAAGCTGTTTTCATACAAAGCATGCCATAACCTATTTGCATAATGATGCCACCTTAACTGAGCCTTCTGCTCTTTTATGCCATGTTGTTTATCCTGATGCATGTCTGATATCGTAGAGATGTAAAGGATGTAAAAGCTGCTATTTGAAGCAAATAAAATGTGCAAATTTCAGGCCTATTAAACTAAGAATATTAAACTTCATAGTGACTTTTTTTTAAAGCATAGCTGTGATTTGGTATGAAATACTTAGGATATTTCTTCTCCTGCAGTGACAACAACAGAGTAAAAAGTTGACATAATAGTACAGATAATATGTACTGAAGAAATTGGTGTTTGAGTTCCCAACTTTCACCATCACTCACCTAAACATTCTGAATGAATTGACAATGATTGGCCCATCATTTCACTTTGTTTAGTGCACACACACAGACACACATACACACACGCACACACACACACACACACACAGAGAGAGAGAGAGAGAGAGAGAGAGAGAGAGAGAGAGAGAGAGAGCTTATAGCATTTGCAAGCATATTTTGGTAATGAATCACAATGCACATTATGTCATGTATATTGTGTGAGTGTCCAGAGTTTCAAAGTTTTAAGCATATATAGACTAAATGTTTGTGGAAGTAAGTTTAACACTCTTAAACAAACTTCCCTTAATAGGAAAAGTATTCTTATTATTTTTATTCTTACAAACTTAATATATTTTTCACTGAACTAGATTTTATACAATATACTACTTTTCTTAATAATTTTTTGTGGGTGCTAGAACATTTGAACCTTGTGTTTATGTGTGTGGTGCTGGAAAGAGTGTGTCTGAGTATCTTACTTAGGCCTTTCTTTGAGTCTCTGTTACTTACAAATGTCACTGAAGGAATTCAAATAATATTCAGACTGTAGTGTAGGAAGTGGAAAGAGTTTATTTCAGAGTATAGGAAAGCACACTCAAGGTATAAGAGGGAGAAATGTCCAAAGGGTCTACTAAGGAGAACACTTTTAAACTGGGTGAGAATGGACAATGGTCAGATATGCTATTGTGCTGGCTTAATTTTGGTAGGTTTAATCATGTTTCTAAGTTTGGGGATAGACAGCTTTTCTGAAGGTCTTTTTGTCGTTTTTGCTTGAATAACATGACCATTTCTATTGAGTCTCACAGGAGGGGACACATAGTATATCATTTTCTTTGTCACAAAGCCTCCTTTAATATAGGAATGTTATAAAGTCTAGGGATCCTGGAATCAGGTTTAGATACTTATTGATTAATTGCTTTCCTGGAAGTAAACAATGTCCCATCTTTCCTCAGTGTTAAAGACATATTTCAGATAGCATTCCTCTGACTAATTATAAGAGCCCTACAGTTTTAATCCTTGGATCACAAGTTGTTGGCTGTGCAGGGTATGGTTAGAAATGGGATCTTCTTATCTTTCTAATATATTGGACACATACAAACACTATATATATATATATATATATATATGCATGTATGTAATTATGTATGAATGTAAGTACGTATATGTATATATGTGTGTATATGTGTGTAGTTTACATATATAACAAGTCGTTCCTGTTATCACTTCCTGAATGAGAAAATATTAAGGTAAATACTTATTTGCTCTGTTATTTATTCATTTATACTGTCATTATGCTTCTAATCTTTTATTTACCAAGTTCGGTTTCACAAAAGCCATGAAGAACATCTCACAGCCTCCTAAAATGCCAACTTCAGAGTGTCTGGCATGTGCTTTTGACCTCATAAGACACCTACACTCATGTTCACCTACACACACACACACACACACACACACACACACACACACACACACACACACACACACACACACACAATTGTAATAAGAATAATAATAATAAAAAAAAACCCAGAGACTGTTATAGAGGTTCAAGTAGATAGTCAGAGAAGCAATGCAGCTGGCTACTAGCTCTTAACTATACCTATGATGAAATGGCAACCCTGTCTCCTGGAATCATTAGAGGCAACAGTTTTCAGTTCTTGTCTCCTTCTGCCTTATATTCCTTAGTCCACCCATCCGTATCACTCTTGTCTCTTCCTCCCTAATGTTGGGATTAAAGTATGTGATCCCAACTGCTAGCAACAAAGGTGTTAGCTCTTTTACTCTTCACTCTTGTGTAGGCAAAGTTGGTCTTGAACTCACAGAGATCCATCTGCCTGTATCCTGAGTCCTTGGATTAAAGTTTTGTACCACCACCACCTGACCTTTATGGCTAACTAATATGGCTACTGGATTTAAGATGTGTATCATCACTGCCTGACCTCTATGACTGTGGCTAGCTTTGGCTTCTGTACCCTCAGGCAAGATGTAATAAATCATAAGTAATATATTACCACATGTAATTAGGAAATAAAACAAAATTCAAAAAAAATTATAACCAGTATGATTCTTTGTAAGAACATTCTTAATTCAGTTATATTCTGCTTTGTATTACAGATTTAATTAATTTAACAGTATTTAAGAAGTTGTGTTATACAGTGTATTTTTGTCATTATTTGAATCAGTGTGTTTATTATTGGACTAAATAAAAAATAGACTTCACCATAAATATTTCATATGCACATTCAATTAATTTTTTAAAGATTTTTAAGGACAGTGACTTCAATTAAAAATAAGACTTTAGGGTCAAATTCAAGTGTTTTCTTGTTAGTTAATCTATTTTTGCAAAACAAAGTGGTAAGATGTCATTAAATTCATTGTACTGGTTAATTTCATGTATCAATTTGACTGGGCTTAGAGGGCTCAGGTGTTTAGTCAAAATTCCTTTGAGTATCTTTGTGGCTGGTTTTAGATGAGATCAGCCTGCAAATTGATAGATTTCCTTTCTAATACAAGTTGTAACCATTTCAGTTGACGGCCTTAAAAAAGTCTGTCTCTTCAACAAACAAAATGCATATTTATTTTTTGAGCTGATAAACAAACCTTTTTCCTTTAGAGTCAAATGGATCCATGAACACATCTGACTTCTTGAGGCTATTGAACTGGAGACTATATTGTCAACTCTTCCAATCTTCTAGAGATCTTGTAATGTATCAATATCCATAACTACATGAGTGAAATTTTTATAAGATATATTTTTCTCCCTATGCACAGAAAAACAGGTGTCCCATCTCTATCTAGTATAAAGATGTAAAAATTATATCATAAATATGTACATAAGAAAGTGTTTGCCTAGTTGATGTTCTCCATTATCCAAACTACATACCATGAGGAATCAAATTATTAATGAAATATAATTGGAAAAGATATAGTTATAGTTTCAATTTTCTTGTTTGTCAACTGTTTCTTTTAATTATTTCTGATAAAAGAAGCTATCCTTTTAATTAAATATGTTTCTTTTTCACTCTAAGAATATTCAAATTGTATTGGAATATTTAACTATGTCTATACTCATGTTAGGATATGACTTACAGTAGTGCTGTCCTGGTATAGAGTCCAGATGAGAACAGGAAGTACTGTGGTCCATAAATTGTGTTTCAGGGCTTTACTTTCCTGTGTTTGATAGTGCATTTTCATACATTTCAGTCTGGAAAACTTTAATATCCCTGTGTTTTTAGTTTAAGGTTACCATTTCTCTGTTGAAACCCTATAACAAAAAGAATATGGAGGAAAGGTTTTAATTCACTCACGGTTCCATGCAACAGTCCATCATCAAAAGCAGTGAGGACAGGAACTCAAAGAGGATAAGAACCTGGAAGTAAGAGCTGATATAGGGACCATGGTGGGGTACAACTTAATGGATTGCTCCCTCTTTTTGCTCAGCTTTCTTTCTTTTCTAAACTAGGAACACCAGCCCAATGAAAGCACCACTCATAAAGGCCTGGGGCCTCCCTCTTCACTAGCTAATTGAGAGTACATTCTACAAGCATGCCTGTAGCCTGATTTTATGGAGATATTTCCTTTGTTTATGTTCCCTCCTCTCAGATGACTTTAGCTTATGTCAAGATGAGATAAAATTTATTGAGCAAACCACCATAATAAAATTATCACTGGACATACAATTTAATATGATACTTAAGTAAATAATACATATTTTACTAACCATTTAACTTTAATTATAACTTTTAAAGATCTTGTTTATGTACTTTCTATTACCTTTGACCCCCAACCTACAAATATAAGGATTGGTCAGCATCATCAAATTTCTGAATGTTGACAGCCTGTTTTCTATGAACTTTATATTTTTAAAGCAATAATTTACTCAGGAAAATTATGTAACTAAATTTGAGTAAACTTTTAGCTCATTTTCATTCTTATGATGATTAGTAAGTGAGACTACATGAGAGTTTTAAGAGGTCAGGGAAGAAGTAGAACATTGAAATATTTATAGAGAAGTAACATAAAGAGAAAGGGAGATAATAATCACTTTCAAGGGTAGGTATGAATATTTGTAAATTCATGTATTGCACCTATTTCCTTCTTTAAGTCCTGTGTATCTATTATATGTATAACAAGGAAAAGAAGAGATAGCAAGTAACTAAAACCCGGCATTCACTTTATTAAATTCTGTTATCCAGTCATAAGTTAAACCATTGAAAGCAAAATATTACCATATATGAATTTGCAATTGAAATGGTCCTATTTAAAAAAATAACAGATTAATTTTTGCAGAGTCCTTGAATAGCTCAAGTGTCTTGATCATTACTCGGATTGGCAAGAGGATGAAGAAAAGACAGATACACAGAAAAACAAAAATGCTGTATTCAGGTAGACTAGGCTCTCTTATAGAGAACCTCCAAGCCCCTGGATGCTCAGCACATTTATTATATAGTTGAACACAGAGGCTGGGTTACTTCATACAGCTTAACAACATTCAGATCAATAGCAAGACATCCGGACTACAGCTTGATAAGGAGTTAGGTTAAACTAATCTCAGTTGGATCAGTCTATGTAGGAGCTATAGGAGTGCACTCTTCAGATCATCAACACCCAGGAGGAAAGAAAGTTAGATGGACATTTTCTTCATAAAACTATCAACACCCACATCCAGATCTCAGGGATAGGCATTGCTGTCACGTTCTGAGTCTGAAGCTATGGTCTTTGACATGGCAGTTCCTATATCAACAGCTCACCTTCACTCAGGACCTTCCACACTCAGGGCTTCCTTTGTTCATGACAAACATCAGTAAGGAACATGTATTCATTTCAAGCAATATGACTATCTATATAAAAGAAATATGCTACCATTAAGTTTATGTATGAGTTTTACTTAATAAAGAGCTATGCATGAAAATTTTTAAGTAAGATACAAGGTATTAAGTTATAAGGTTAATTATTTTATACATCAAAAGATTGCCCTCTGGAGCGCAGCTCAGAGAAAAGATTTATTGTATACAACCAATAAACAATGAGTATTTGTAAAAAAAAATACCCTTGTTACAAATTTGATGTAAAGGAATTATATCATTGTTTAAAATGGGAACACATTAAAAAAATGCTAGCTAGTCACCTCCAGAAATTTTAATTTGTGTGGTTTGTAATTAATTTGTAATTTAACAAATAAATTTGAAATTATTAGGATTGATATGTAAAATAAGAAAAAAAAACAAAAACAAAATAGTTTAAAAAAAAGAAAAAGTTAGTTTGAGACAAAACTGGATCTGGGCATCATGTGGGAAGCTAAACACATACACAAAACCCTGGTGAAGGCTATTTGTTTATCCTCTACCAATATTAATTAGTTTAGAAATGTAGCCAATCATAAACAGAAAATTGATTATGGCAACTTTTTCTTAGGAGGCTATATGTATAATCTGCCTGTAGGAAGTACGAAAGAAGAGAACAGATTAATAGTTAGAAGCATGCTTAAAAACAAAAGCAAACATGTGAAGACAGTGACATTGGTCACTCCCATTCTCTGTATCCTGATCTAGTCACAGTACAACATCCCAACCAGATACAAAGAAAAAAATAATAATCCTGTTTTTATTGCTAATTAATTAGAAGGAAAACAGAAATTTCTTGATATTATTCCTTATGCACTCATTCTGTTACAAAAAAAGTGTTTAAATTAAGTCTAAAAATGAAAAAGTCACTCTAACAACAGAAAGCATATATATCCTAGAATAATAGATCAGCTATTTCAAATTAAGCCCTAGCTACTGAGATCAGGTTGTGTCTTTCTCTAAACTGCTTGATATTGTGTGGCAAGAGACCTATAGGTAATGGTCCCAATATCCCATGGGCTTTTTAGCTCACCTAAGTCTCTATTGATGAAATGACTCACTTGGATACCAATCCATATATCTAGATCTTCCATCCATCCATCTGCCTATTTCTCCATTTGGACACATTCTTGCTCCCTATCTATAGCCTCCAAGGTTCTGTACATTTTTTTTCTGCAGGTCTTCTTGTGCCTGTTATCTTGAAAGAGGTTTGACTCTCCACCTACATTGGTTATCTTATTTCAGCATAGACTATCTTTGCATATATATTCTCTACCAGTTTCTTTTAGACTTCTTTGTCATTCCTTGAAATCTGCTGCAATTTATTTAACCCTTTATAGTCACTTTGAATACTAGCTGTGTATCTATCTATCTATCTACCTATCTATCTATCTATCTATCTATCTATCTGTCTGTCTGTCTGTCTACCTATCTGTACTGATAGATTATTTTACTGTGAGGTTTATATTATGTGATATGAGAGTTAATACTTTTTATTAGGATTGAAATAAAACAACATTCATTTGCCTCATCAGCCTATCAAGGATAGTAGAACTATTTAGTAAAGATTGCTGCAAATAAATTTTTGAATTGTTTATAGAATTTTATCAAATAAATTTCGACTTTGTGAATAGACACAAATCTTGTTTATGGCAATATTCTCTCAACAGTATCTAAGTCACAAAAAAAAAATAAAATATTCAAAGCGTCTTTCCCTCAGTATCCCCTTTTTAATTCTGGTTATCTGTATTATATGAAGTTACTCTTTGAGCCAATATCTTCATTCATATAACATATAAGTGGTTGTGTATAGTTACATGAGTTGTGTACTTTCAAATCTATTATGAAATTGTGATCACACTTCATGTGAAAATATGTTCAACTGGCTAAACTCTTTTCCACATGAACTTGGAGTCCTAAATGCATCTAGAACAAATAGGTCTAAAATTTTTTCCATTCACCATATTATCTATGCTGAATTTACTCTTCTCAGAATCAATCTAGTTTTAAATATAGCCTCTGAGATCTACTGCCTCCCAAGAGTTCATCAGAAGGATGCCTTTGAGAATATGTGAATTATCTAAAGGGTGCTCAGTTATCCCCATCGTTAAATTATGCCCTTACCAGGTTTCCTACGTTTTTCTGCCCTTGAGAAATTCAATTCTCCTCATTGTTATTAACCAGAATAATTCAACTCTTCACCTCCTATTTGGCTCTGGGATCATCTTTTACATATGCAAATAGCCATTAAGGTACTCAGCTAAGCAGTGATAGGAAGCTATAAAATCTGCTTCTTAGCCATCAACCAAGAAAATAAAGGATTATAAACATTGAAATCATTCCCAATGTGAAATGCTGTACTTTCTTTACAATATAATCACTGTTAACACCAATTCTGCTTTTATGGTCATTTTTCTTTTGTAAATACATAAGCAATATTAATGTGTGATTCACTTGATTTCTTACTTCATGACTTCTTCAAATGAATCTTTCTGAAGGGCTCACTTTCCTCAGCCATAACAAAAGTAACAATTCTGAACTTAAAGAATTACAGTAAAGTGGTTCCTGGCACATAGTAAACACCCAGTATCACATAGCTGTTACTCACATCTTTATATTATAATAATAGTATTTTATATGTGCTTGGGGGGAAAAGGACCAGAAGCTAAGTATACTTGCCACCAATAAAGTGGAAGGAGGGACTTGACTTTGGAAGTTGTTCTCTGATATCTACACATGCAATGGGGCATACATATCTATACATAAACAAAAATAAATAAAATGTAAAAACCTATTTAAAAGTAGAGTTCTATATTAGGAAGTCAGGATAATTTAAAATATTGAATTTTTTTCTTTAACTTCATATAAATCATTGCCAATTCTGAACATTTTTATTCATCACTTACCATAAGAATATACAGCTGTGAAGGTAAAAGAACCACTTTCATCACAAAGGGAATAAATACAGTTTATTCTGTAACCATTATGAATGACCATGGCCTAGGCATAAAAATTTGGGAGAACCAAAATTTAAAGTTACAATGTGATAACAGTTTCATAAATTTTATAGTTTTACAAAACAAAGTCACAAATCAAGACAAGCTTAAAATACATTGGTGAGCACACCAGAGAAGTGGTTAGATTGAGATGTAGGGATTCTATTCTATAGGCACAAGACACTATCTGATGACATTCTGAGCTCTTGGATTTGCAGAAGCTAGTGTCTTGCTAAGTTAATAGCTTCTCAGTCTTTTATTTATTACCTCAAGATGTTAGTTTTAAGTTAATAATTTCTAAAAGGTTTTTATTTATTTTCAGGAGATTTTAGTTCAGATACAGAGTCAAGCAAGGAATGGCTGTTCCGGAGAGCTAAAACTAGCCCAAGATAAAGTTATTAGTTTTTGAACCTGTAAAATTCCAACCTTTCTACAGTACTGCAATTCCAATCAGTCCATCAATCTCTACAGACAGACTGCTTCCAAGCGTTCGTTGTTTATAGCCAGACACAGCTGCTCTTTAAGGAATTTTCATTCACAAGTAATAGCAATACCTAACTCCTATAGTTCATGACAGAATTAATTTAAATATGTATAAGGTAGGTAAAAATATGTGAATGTTGGTCAGTAATATGTATCAGTTAGTCATTACTATGCCTATGCCCATTATGCCCATTCCTATTTTCATTTATATTTCTCCAAGTAACTTTATAACAAAGTATTAGATTAATTTGTAATGAATACATGCATAATTATGAAAAAAAGATAGATAGTGGCAGTCACAACAGTACAGGAGTCATGACTTTTCAGCTGTCTGTCACGGTTTCACTTCATGGGATGGAAACTCTAGCTATCAAGGTAATTTGACACAAATATCCTCCATAAGGGCTTGTAACAGTAATACTCATAAGAGTAAAGTTTCAAACAACAGAAGCTAGATCAAAATGTTACATACAATTTAAAGATAATTGAGTCATTAATATGTCATCAGTGATGTAAGAGGGGTAAGATCCTGTTTTTGGTTCTTTTACATCATAGAAAGTAACTGTATAATAAAGGCTTTACCTATTTTAAAAAAATGTCTTGTTCTAGGGTACATATTCTTTTTAGGGGCTTTATTAATCAGATATTGAACCTTTTTATTTTTATGAATTTTAATATTGATAAATGTTCACATTAGATCATATGAAATTGGTTAATATAAAGTGTAATGAATAAGTAATGAAATATGAGTATCTTTAATTGGTTATCTTTGTATAAAAACTCACTTTTGTTGTGCTGCTGTATGCATTAGTATAGATTTAATGAAGTGATTATTATTAACAAAAAGGGAAATTATGAGCTTAAATGTAGTCTCTTCTATTTTTCTTATAATTAAAACCAGGGAGATTTTGTTTCTTCTCAAGGAAATATTTCATTTCTACAAAATAGAAAATCAAGGGACTGGAAAGTTAGTTTCATCTTTAAGAGCACCAGCAAATCTTTCGGAGCATGTGAATACAATTACCAGCAACTTCACTATGGCTCACAACCATATACAACTCCAGATCTATGGGAATCCAATGACCTCGTCTGGATACCATGAACACTTCTCACATAGAGTACACAAACATACACAGGCAAAATACTTACAAAGACCAAAAAAAATGAATACATAAAAACTCAAAATAAGCTTCTCATGCTTGGCGTTGGAAGTTTTCTTAGATATTCTACGGCTGGGATCATTATCAGCCAAGATGGGGAAGTTGGATTGAATTATTCTTATTTTCTAAAATTTTGAATTATATCATTATTTGTGTTCATTCTGATTTTTTTAGTGTAGCCACTCAGATCTATAAATTTCCCTCTTAGGATGACTATCAATATATTCCATTGTTGTAATTTCATTTAGTTTCAGAAGTTCTTAGTCTACTTATCAATTTCTTCTTTGATCCATTAACCATGTACTAATGAGTTGCCTAATTTCCATGAGTCTGTGTGGATACTAAATATCTGTTTGCTACTCACTTTAGGTTTTACAATTCTATTGTCAGATAAATAAAGCATGGAGTTATTGTAATCTTTCTGAATTTGTTAAGATTTGTTTTATATTCCATTAAGTGGTCTATTTTAAAGAATCTCTCATATACTGCTGAGAATAATGCATATTCTTTAGTGTTTGGGAGAGACATTCTGTAGCTATCTATTAGGCATATATGATACATGATGTTATTTAATTCTGATGTTTCTCTGTGTGATATATATATATATATAAATATTATATATCAATGACCTGTCTATTACAGAACATAGGGTTTTGAAATCACCTACTGTAAATGGGTTGATGTATCTTTAATTTCAATTATATATATGAAACATATTGTACCAAAGTTTGTTTTGTATACATTTAGGATAGTAATGTCTTTTTGTTGGATTTTCATGTGATTTAAATATACTATCCTCCTTTATATCTATTCATTAGTTCTATTTTGAGGTCTATTTTGTCAGATCAAAAAAGGAAATCAGCTAGCCAATTGCTTTTACCTCTACCTCAGACTGAAATGAGTGGTCCTGTGTTCATGAATACTAAAACTGCACCTGTCTCCACCAAACTCCAGACTCACTCCTGTCTCTTCTTGCCTAATATTTCTATTTAGTTGTGGGATTAAAGGTGTGTACTGCCATTTTCTGGACTGTATGTCTATGTAGTGTTGCTGCCAGAATTAAAGTTGTGTGCCACCAGTGCCTGACCTTTATGGATAACTAGTGTGGCTAGCTTTGCATTCTGATTTTCAGGCAAGCTTTATTCCTTATATCATAAACAAAATATCACCACAAACAATAAATGTAAAATTATTTCAACCTATCTATATTTGTTAATATTTACTCTGTGTCCTATTAGGTGCTCTGTTTGAGGAATATTCTTTGGGCTGCTGATAGTAATCTACCATGTTTTGTATTGAATGTTCTATAGATGTCTGTTAGGCCAATTTTAATTATGCAACATTTAAATACATTTCTCTGTTTAATTTTGTATTTATAGCCAGTCAAGGTGAAAGTGGGGGACTGAAATAATCCAGTAATTTAGGGCTGGGTATATTCATTGTCATTTCAACCCATGATATGTGTTTTATGAAATTGTAAACACTAGTATTCAGTGCATAAATGTTTAGAATTATGATCTTTCTCACTTGTGTTTTAGTTAGATTTTTCACATGGAGATATTAGTTTTGATAAACCTACAAATCAATTGTGTTTGAGGACATTTTTACTTAAACATCCCTATATGTAGCTTCCGGAACAATCCAATATCTTTGTAGAGAGATACTGAGTTCTCTTCTCTTAAAGTCTGTTTTTGTTCTTGGGAAAAATTTCTTAAACAGTGCCATGGTGCAATAACAAAAAAACACTGTTCATTTTTTATGCTTATCTCACCTTTGCAAGCAGGTTACTCACATTGTGCTGATACCTCTGCCATCATTGTCATGTCTCAGTAATGTCAAAACTTTAAATCAGAAGCAAGTTCAGATGAAGACAATATTGCCTCTAAGATTCACCTTCATACTTAATAGCCACTTGGTCATAGTCTCCAGAAATGTAGACCTGGAGAATGATGACAAATGTTAGTAGTCCCACTTGGAGAAATAATACAATACTTTACTAGGACTTTGGTATACAATAAACCTTGCTTTAGGGGATACAGTTTCTATAATATGTTTTCTGAAACAATATTTATTAGTCAAGCAATAGGAAGAAAGCTAAAATTCAATAAATTGTAACTATTTACATTGATATTTACCACATTTACCAAAATAAATAATTTATTAAATGCTTAATTGCTCTTGGTCAATTTCTATCACATCTAAGTATTTTGTTGCTTCTACTGTCAATTAAAAAAATAATTTCCAACAGTGTCTTAATCACTGTTTTATTGCTGTGAAGAGACACCATGACCACGTTAATTTTTATTAAAAAGAAAACACTTAATTGGGGACTTTTTTACAGTTTCAAAGGTTTAGTTTATTCTTATCACAGCAGGGAACCTGGCAACACAAAGGTAGGTATGATACTGGAGGAGTAGCTCATTTCTATATTAGAATTCATGGGCAGCAGAAAGAGAGAGAGTCTTGGCCTGGACAGGGATATTTCAAACCTCAAAACCCACTCCCAGTGACACACATCATTTAATAAGGCAACAACTCAGAATCCTTTTAGATAGTGCTACTCCCTGGTGCCCAAGCAAATGTTCAACAACATGAGCCTCTGGGGACCATTCTTTTTTAAACCATCTCAAACACTTAATAATTGTTTTGCTAAGAAGAGGATGCATGGCACTTTTGTAAGTTCATAATTTATCATTTCATGTGATATACTTTTAGTTGAAATTATGTTTTCTTACATATAATATGCTCTGACCATGTTTTCTTCTCTCCCAACTACTCCCAGATCTTCCTCACTTCTCCAACCACCCAATCAACACAATTCTTTTTATCACTCATGAGAATGCAAGAAATTAAATAACAATAAAAGCAATAATAATATATAATGAAAACAAATGAAGCAAAGTAGAGCAAAAGAAACAAACAGGAGTGCTAAGGAAAAAGCAGAAGAAGCATGTATATTGGCTGAGACACAAAACACATGCACAGACAGATAGAAAACCCATAAAAACAAAATTGGAAAATGTTATATATAAATAAAATATTTTTAAGTCTTAAAAATGCCCAGAGTAAGCATTATTGAGGAACACAACATACAAAAATGCAATTAAGTCCCTTTCGTGGTGGCCATCTGTGGCTGATCATGGGGTTTGCCTTTAAGTTGGTTTGTATAACTAGTGAGATTCTATTAAAAAGAGCAAACATCAATATCAACCTCAAAAACCCCACTTTTTGTGAACAGTTATATTTAGGACACAGCTTGTGTTCACTTATACTCTCAGCACTAGGACCTCATCTGGCTTACACCTGTGTGTTCCCTGTACATATGCTGTTGCAGTCTCTGAAAAGTTCACATGTGCATTAGCCATGTTGTACTTCAAAGGCCTGATTTCCTTGGTGTCTTCTATTACCACTGGGTTTCAGCCTTTCTGGTCCCTCTTCCATAGAGTTAGTTCCCTGAACCCTGGGAGTAGGAATTTAGTGGAGACTTCCCATTTAGGATTGTGAATTTCATGGTCTCTCACTAAACATCATCTGTCTGTGTGTCTCTATTTTTCCAACTTCTTCAGGAGGAAGATTCTCTGAGAATGGATGTGCAATACAGTAGTCTATGAATGTATTATAATGTTTATTAGGAGTCAATTTTTTACAATATTCATTTAGAATGGTAGTATTAAGTTTTCTCTTAGCTCTATGGCCTACCTAGTCTAAATATTTTTTTTGGATACACTAGCAGTATCCAGCATCAGCCCCACCTTATGGAGTGGGCCTTAAATCATTTTACTATTTCCATAGAACTTCACATGTTCCACAGTATGCGTAAGAGAGCATTAATTTTTAATAGAACTTTCAAAAATGGAAATGTTTAAATATCTGTTTTTCCAGTCTCCTTTTTTATAAAGATTCCTATAAATCCATTAACTCCATCCAGATAATCAAGGAAGATTTCCTTTTCTCAGTACCCACTGATCATTTTGCCAAAAAGGGCGATACATTCAGAAGTGTTCAGGACTATTCTGAGTATATCATTGAGTTATCATTATTCTTACCATAGCAGGAAAACGAAGCCAGAACAAGCAAACACCTATTTGTCCAACAAATGTAATAAAATATGTACATAAAATATATGTATTTATTCCACTTATATTAAGTACAATATTATAAAAGAACAAATCAAATTATAAAATAGTCAGTGAGTTTCTCTGATGACTCTTCACATTGTTCTAATCTAAATAGAAACTTATTTTTGTATCAGTATTTCATATATCCACAATAAAGTATTTCTAATATCATGATGAACCTTTATTCATTTTTTTATCCCGTTAAAGTCAATTCCTATATTTTATTTTCAATAGTAAATTATGTATCACAAACTAATAAATCCAATCAGATAGTGGTTGGTTATACCCACCATTTTATGTCAGTATAGTACTAGAGGATGTTGCAGGAAATCTACACTACTGTAGATTGTAAGGTTTGTATTTATCTTTCTCTTCTGGTAGAGTACAGAGTATCTTCCAGTACCATCAACATGTAACAGTAGAGATGAAGGATGTAGTTAGGCACTGTGGTAGTTGAATGTAATTGGCCCCCATAGGTTCACATGGAGTAGCAGTATGGAGGCCTGGCTTTATATGAGTGGGTATGGCCTTGCTGGAGGAAATGTGTCACTGTGGGGATGGACTTTGAGGTTCCCTATGCTCAAGATGTTGCCTGTTGTCTCAAGATAACTACCTGATACCTACAAGATATAGGTTTCTTAGTTACTTCTCCAGCATTATGTATGCCTACATGCTGCAAAGCTCTGTGCCCTTTTGATAATTAACTGAACCTTTAGAACAATAAGTAAGCTACCCCAATTAATTAAAGGCTTTCCTAAATCATTCTTAAAACATCATGAAACTGGTATAATTTCTCCCCTGTAAGAATACCTTGTAAAACATGTTACAGGGAAAAGAAAGTACATCCAGAGTAGTACTGATTTCTCATGGACTTCAATAAATCCTGCACATCTTTTAGTTTTGGTCCTTAGGAAGATTTGCAAAGAGCATAGCTTAAGAACCCGCAAGGACACAAAGAGTGTTGTTCAATTTTTTTTCTTTAAATCAAGACCAGTCTTTATCTCATTCAACATTAACTAATCAATACGAAAATCAAAACACTGCCAAGATTCAGGCTCTTTTGTGGGATTGAAAAAAATCAATATAATTAACCTCAAACGATTATTTTCTCCACATATTTATTCTAAGAAGCATTGGAAGAAGCCATTTGGTATTATTGATTAATTGAAAGATGAAAACTTACACTGGTTCATTATTCTGAACATCTGTCTTCATTTCCTGGTCCTTTATAGTGATATTATTCATTATCTCCTTCTAGATTTCTGTTACTCTGTGCTTTATTAACAGCTAATGATTTGAGATACAATAAAGCTTGTCTTTTCTTTGTATTTCTACACGTGTTTCTTGTATTCATACTGGAGTTTAGAAAAACAAAATCTGTACATGTTAATGATTTCTCAACTTGATAATATTATTATATATTTATACTGTTTTAAGTTTCTCTCTGTAAATATACCCACTTGATCTTTGAAAATGACTTGCTAACCATTTTTAATGTGGAGAAATAATAATGATAATAAAATTTAGTACTATATTGAAGTATAGGGATATGCCACCAAAGTTGAATTGAACTAAAAAACTCAATCCACAGCTTGCAGTGAAATGACATGCATTTATCTGTAATGTCATGGTTGGATATCTAAACCACAATATCAAGGCAATTTTCACAAAATAATATATCTTGTCTGTGTTGATGAACATCATTCTAATATTGATCAAGTTACTAACCACTGTCCAAGAGACAAATCCTTTTTCTGATTAGTAACACTGAGGATTAGATAGAAAAGCTTTTTAAAAATAATTTTATATGTATGGGTTTTGGATTACATGCATTTCTATGCACCATGTGTACACAATGCCTGTTGAGACAAGAAAGGGCTGTCAGATACCCCAGGGCTTGAGATACAATAATTTGAACACTCATGTGAGTAGTGAAGATCAAGCCCAGGTCGTCTAGGAAAAGCAACCAGTAATGTAAACTACTGAGCCATATCTCCATGCAAAATAGGAAAAGATTTAAATTTTACTCAAACAGTATTTTTTAAATTCTGAATACAGTGCATTTTATACTTGACATCCTTTTTGTTAATTTGTCTTTTCATATAGGAATGATAATGAATTTTGCTTTTAAGTTCAAGTGTTATTATATGATTTCACATCTTTTTTGAGAAAATAAATTAACAAAGATTAACAATGCTCCTTTTCATGTTATTATTAAAGAATGTCCATAATATATAATAACAGTAGATTTTTTAGAAAGTTGTGAAATAACTGCAGAAACTGTCTATCTGCCACACAGAGTCAGTTTTCTCTGTTCATAACTCTATTTTAAAAGTAATTCTTATGATAATTTTGATATGTCTGATCAGGTTGGGTTATAGGGCAAGATGGGAAAAGTGACATATTCCAAAGGTCCATGTTTTCTGTCTTATTCACTTTTAAATCCTTAATAAGTTGCAAACAGGTACTCATCAATAAATAATGTCTGCTCTTTTTTTATTCACCTGAATTCCTGAGCTTTTTGCTGTAATTCACATGTCTAAAATTAATTACGTCTTCTTAGAGAGGATGGTTGGAGTAGTGGGAAGTCAATAATTTAGCACTAGAGAAGCTAAGTTGGAAATCATTCGCTATCACATTGGATTTATTATTTAAACTCACATACCCTTATCTACTAAAAACTTAGCAAATAAAACCAAATCAAAAAGCAAAACAGAGGAAATATTTGTATTTCCAAAGGATAAATTGAATGAACACATATAAAACTTAGTATAATTTTAGAAAAGTACTAAATGCATTTTGGAAATTACAATGTTTTCACCATCATAAATCTTGTCACTGCAACACATTATGTTATAGCTATGTGCAGTTTGTGAGTCTGTTTAGCATGGTATTGGGACTGTATATCCTAATGGGGTTTGAATTCAAATTGGTCCATCCTTATACTAGTAAGGAAACCAAGCAACAGGCTTATTATCACTTTTTATTTGGTCAGACTGTATCCCTGGTTCACTAAAGGACTTTGGGAGCACATTCCCCACAGAGGGATACTCCCATAGCCTAGAGGCAGGACAGAGGACCTAGACCCTACACCCTACTCCAAAGACTTAACAGATTTTGTTGATCCCTCCTGGAAGGCATCACCCTCCCTGTGGAGTGGGAGGGAGTGGGATGGGAGGAGGGTCAGTGGACTTGGGAGGGAAGGAGAGGGAACTTGGATCATATGTAAAATAAGAAAAAATAATAAATATATATAATAATAACCAGAATCATTTGATAGAGCCTTTAAATATTTAAAATTTTATTTTTTTTAGTTTGCATTTTGTCTACATGTATATATGTGTACTGCATGTATTCCTTTTGCCTAATGAGACCAGAAGATGGAATTGTAACATTTGTAACTAGAATTGTGAATGGATGTAAGCCACTCTGAGGTTGTTTGGATCCAAGCCTGGTTCCTGTGCAAGAGTAGTGAGCTGTTAATCCCCTAACCAAATCTCTAGTCCCCAAATATGCCTGCTAAATGAATGTAATACATGAGGCCTATCAATGAAATAAAAGTTCTATTTGGTCTTTTCAGAACTGAGATATGTCTGTTGAACACTGTTAGTAATCTTGGCAACTCCAAAAGAGTTAAGAAGGAACCAGCTCAGACCTTTCATTTGTGCATTAAAAATATGTGGACACATGTATTATCCTGGTAGATACTGTGGGAATCTTTGAAGCAAGAGACTCTCATATTTATTTAAAGGTGGAAAATCTGTGAAAATCACCACAATATATTCAGAAATGTTCTGATGGTGCTGTTTGTTATCTAAGACATACAGATAAAAACAAAACAAAACCAAACAAAATAAAAACCAAAATCTGCTTTCACCTTGAATTATTGTTCACAATGTTGGCTTCTGGTTTCTGTCCTCTATCAGAAATATCCTGGTTAGATGAAGGCAATGTGACAACATCCCAAGTAAAGATGGCACACAATGTTTCCATTTATTTATTCTATAACATTAACAGAATATTTGAACCACATTAGCATTCACTCACTATATCCAGCACTAAAACAGTCTAGAAGAGGAATATTCTCTATGATCATTAAGCAAGATGGTTAAGACAGATTATTCCACCAAGAAACCACATAGTTCAGCACATGGATTCAAGTCAAAAGCTGATTTGTTTAAGATATGGGTATTTTAGAAAACAATCTAGTGTAAAACAAAGATACATCAAAATAACTAAGACAACTTTTAAAATGGGTTATAGTTCTAACAAGACATTCCTCCCCCCCAAAAATACAAATGATTATTTGTAGGGGAATGGTTAAACAAAACTTAAGTATGTTTGAAAAGCCATATGAAAAACTACTATTGTGTAATCTAATTAAGAAATGTAATAATATTATAATAGATAATATAGTAATAGGAATGGCACAGTGATTTAATGGGTAAACACACTTGCTAAGTCTGAGAAGGGAGTGTGATGCCATGACCAAAGTGAAAAAGAGTGACTAAAAATGACTTTTACAGGTTGTCTCTGACTTCTACACATGGGCTATGACATTGCAAAGAACACACACACACACACACACACAATCACACTCACACATATATACTTATATGTCATGTGTATACTATATGTATACAGTCCATACACATATGTGTATGCATATATATATATGCATACACACACAGACATACGTGTGTGTGTGTTTGTGTATCTTTCATGTGTTTAGATAAGGTTGCTTCTAAAATCCATGATGTACTTTTTAAAAGCCCTAGTGTCACATGTGGGATACATCCTTTTGAGTTGTTGGTGTAGGAGTCTACCCAGAAAACATTGCAAGGTCTTGTCTTACTTTTGCTAGTCTTCCAGAACATGCTGATAAACTTTGCTTCCTGAAGACACCACCTACATTGGTTATAAGACAAGCTAGAATTGACCTGGAGGCTTCATTCTTGCTCACTTGATTTTATAGTTCAGAAAATGGCTCTGCAGGCTGATGAGAGCACAATGTCACCAATGATCTTATCTATCTGTGAATACTGTAAACTATAATGCCAATATACTAAGAAAAAATATAATCACTGATGCAATAGTTGCAAGATTTATATAGGGCTAACAAATTACTGTTGGCTTCCCTTTGAGACTCAATGCCCTGAAAGAAAGAAATGCCTAATACTGCAAACCCATTTAAAACCCTATGGGTATGGAGGCCATATACACTAGGGGGTGCACCTCAGTGCTACTGTTTATCTACATTGGCATGTCACTACACTTAAGTCTAAATATGTATGTTTCTTTCCACAGACAAATGCTACTCTTAGACTTAGTTAATTTTCTCTTTTGCAGCAAAAGACAATGCTTCCAGAGACTCATGTCTGCTCAAGATGCTTAGAATAAATGGTAACTAAGAGTCATTTGTACCATCTCCTGGGGAGTATTGCACAAAATGTAGGGAAACAGTTTAGGGGATGGAAGGAAGAGAGGAGACATATGAAATGCTTCAATTCTGATATGACAAGGCAACTGCAAATATATTCTCAAAGCAGGTAAAACTGCCTGCACTGGAAGTGCGTAAGACTGAGCTTGTCAAGAGCCATACATGAATTCCTAGGAAGGAGCTCTTAGGGCCTTGCCTCTCCCTAAAAAGCTCTTGGAAACTTCTGGAGGAGGGACAGAACCCATCATCAGGTTTCAGTAGAGGGCTCCAAACTGGTGATCACACAAAAGTTCTTAGGCAAAATCAGTGGATCAGAAGAAAACCAAACAAAAAGGCATGAATGTAGAAAAGGGATATGTGCTGTATGGAGTAAGGAAGAATGATGATAGAGGTGCAAGGGAAATAAGAGAGAGTGGGTAGTAAGAGGAAACAGAATATACTATCTATGTGAATGAAGTTGTTAAAGAACAAATTTAATTAATAAAAAAGTTTGAAAAAAATTAAGTGTGTATTATAGACAACTTAAATAAGTCTGAAAGGATTAAAAGTATGTAAAATAACTCTCAACTAAAATGAAATACTTTATAGATTTAATAAATATACAATTTGGTACCCAAAATGTTGGGCAAATAATTCTAAGTGCAATACTGCGGTTCAAATGAAAAATTAATAATTCATGAAGACAAAAGTGGACAAAGGAAGAAGGACATTTTTCTGATAGAATTAAATATGTTCTATGAAGTGTTGATTCACTATATTTGCTTGTATATTATTTTAAACTTGTTTAGCTTTTAAAAAATCATAGTTATTCTGACTACTCGTGTTTTTAAAAACATGACATAATTTTGATGACCAATTTATTTCATTAAACATTTGATTATCTTTCATATCTCTTTATACATTTTGTTAGCATTTTGACATTTAAAGGAATCACTATTTTTTTCTTTAAAAATGCATTTATTAAAACAAGAAGTAGGTAATATGTGGCTTCTGGGCCTTGTTTAGATAACCGATTTTTAACCCTTTTAATTATTTTATTTAATTGGAAACAATCTTATTTTATATATCAATCCTTTTACCCTCTCCCTCACATTTTCTGATTCCCCTCACTGAACCCTATCCCATTCCTCTTCTGCTCCATAGAAAGGGTAAGGCCTTTTTTATGGGGGATCATCAAATTCTATAACATCATTTCTTGAAATTTGAAGTCAAATTGATGGAACTAGAAGAAAGAATCCTGAGTGAGGTAAAATAGTCAGAAAAAGACAAACATGGTATGTCTTCACTCATACATAGATATTAGACATAGAACAAAGGATTACCAGCCTATAATCCACACCTCCAGACATGCTAAGTAACAAAGATGACACTAATAATGATGTACAATACAATCTTTTATGAAGCTATTTGTCAGAGTCCCCTCCTGCCTAATCTCTGACCCCCACAACTGGTCCTCTGCTGGAGCTCTGGCCCCAACTAGAGATCTGCCTATCCCCGCTTAACCATCCTAAGACCCTGCCTACCTGATCTTTGATCAACATCACTGGGCCTCTGCTAGAGGTAAGTCTAGGACAAGTTCAGTTTGAATAGCCCCCATATACCCTTCACTGGGAACTCTCTGGATTGGTCCTGAATCTCTCTACCCCCTGTGTCCTGTCCCCAGAGAGAGAGCACTCCAGGTGCTCTGATATACAACGCCCCCCCCAAAGCCTGTCATACCCCCACCCTGTACCCTACCTAGCCCACTACCCCACTGCTCTGGTTGTGCACTGGAACAGAGGGAAGCTCCAACAATGTCATCATCTCCTGGAGCTGCTCTGAGCACATTATGCCCGCCTATCCACATGAGGCCACCTTGAGTCCCTGACTGCCTGATCTCTGACACCCACCACCTGCCATCTTCCAGAGCTTGAGGCCCTGACCAGAGATTTCCTAGTCCCTGACTGCTGGATCTTTGACCATCATCACCAGTATCCAGGAGACACCTGAACTTTGACCCCAATCACCAGGCCCCTGCCTAAGGAGAGACCTACTAGAGAGGTTGAACCACAAACAGCTACAGACATCAAACTTCTCACCCACCTAAGCCCACCTGGGGAGTACCAGAGAGAGAGAGAGAGAGAGAGAGAGAGAGAGAGAGAGAGAGTCCCCACCTGCACCCACTGGAAGAAGCAATGGGAAGAGGGAATTACAAGACAACATCTAAAAATAAAAAGACAAGCATGACACCACCAGAATCTAGGGACTCTACACCAACTAGAACTGAACACCCCATAGCAGACAAAGTAGAAGAGAATGACTTAAAAAATAACTTCATAAAAATGTTAGAGGCCTTCAAAGACGATGTGAGGAAATCCCCTAAAGAAATGAAAAACAAACAAACAAAAAATTGGAAGCCAAGAAAAAATAATTAAATAGGTGAAGGCAATGGTTCAAGACTTGAAAACTGAACTAGAGAAAATTCAGAAAACTCAAACTAAAGGAATGCTGGAAATAGAACTACTGGGCAAATGATCTGCAACTACAGATGAAAGTATAACCAACAGTATACAAGAGAGTGAAGAGAGAATCTCAGGCACTGAAGATAAAGTAGAGGAAATAGATTCATCGACCAAAGAAAATAATAAAGCAAACAAATCCTTAACACAAAACATCCAGGAAATGTGGGACATTGTGAACAGGCCAAACCTAAGAAAAATAGGCATAGGAAAAGACTAAGAAGCCAAGCTCAAAGGTGCAGAAAACATATTCAACAAAATCATTGAAGAAAACTTTCCAAATCTGAAGAAGGACATGCCCATGAAAGTATAAGAAGTATACCGAACACCAACTAGAGTGGACCAAAGAAAAAAGACCCTTTGACAAATAATAATCAACACACATAGCATACAGAATTAAGAAAAAATATTAAGAGAGGTGAAGGAAAAGAGCCAGGCAGCATATAAAGGCACACCTATCAAAATTAAACCAGACTCCTCCATGGAAACTCTAAAGGCCAGAAGGTCCTGGGTAGATGTTCTACAAGTACTAAGAGTCCATAGATTCCAGCCTGGGCTATTATACCCAGCAAAACTCTCAATCACTATAGACAAAGAAAACACGATATTTAATGAAAAAGCCAGATTTTCATAATAAGTATCTACAAATCCAGCCCTGCAGAAAGTTATGGAAGGGAAACTACAACCCAAGGAAGTTAACTACTCTCAAAAAGACATAGGCAATAGATAGTGCCACTTCAACAGAACCCAAGGGTAAATTAGGGCAAATATATTCACAATACCACCGCTAACAACAAATCTAAAACAAATAAGCATTAACAATCAATGGCCCTAACTTTCCCTCAACATTAATGCATTTAATTCAACTATAAAAAGACACAGGCTAACAAAATAGGTAAGAAGAGAGAATCCATCCTTCTGCTGCATACAAGAAACACATCTGAGCTTCAAAGAAAGAAATTACCTCAGGGTAAAGGGTTTTGAAAATACCTTCTAATCAATTGGACCCAAGACACAAGCATGTGTGGCTATCCTAATATCTAACAAGTTAGATGTCAAACCAAAATCAATCAAAAGAGATAAGAAGACCCTCATTTCATATTCACCACAGGAGAAATCCATCAGCACAAAGTCTCAAATTTGAAAATCTATGCACCAAATACAAAGGCACACAAATTCAAAAAAGAAACACTACTAAAACTCAAAGTTCACATAAAACCTCACACACTCATAGTGGGAGACATCAACACCCCACTCTCAGTGTTAGACAGGACCACCAGTCAGAAACTTAACAAAGAAACTAAAGAACCAACAGATGTTATGTCTCAATTCTGTTTAACAGACCTCTATAGAGCATTCCATCCAAATACAAAAGAATATAACTTCCTTTCATATCAAAGTGGGACCTTCTCTAAAATTGACCACATACTAGGTGACATAACAAACCTTAACAGATACAAAATAATTGGAATAGTTCCCTGTATCTTATGAGACCACCTACTTTAAAGTTGGATTTCACAACAGAAATTGCAGAAACCCTAAAAACTCATGGAAACTGAACAATGCTCAAATGTGCTATCACTGGGTCAAAGAAGAAATAAAGAAATTAAGGATTTCATAAAATTCTAAGAGAAAGAGGACAGAACATACCCGAACCTTGAAAGCAGTGCTATGAAGGAAATTAATTGCATTAAGTGTCTTTATAAAGAAAATGGAGGATAGTCACATTAGAGAATTAACAGCATAACTGAAAGCATTAGAACAAAAAGAATAAAACTCACCCAGACGAGTAGACCCCAGGAAATAATCAATTTGAGGGCTGAAATGAATAACGTTGAAACCAGGAAAACAATAGAAAAAAAATCAATGCAACAAAGAGTTGGATTTTTTAGAAAATCAACATGATTGACAAACTAAACAAAAAGCAGAAAGAGAACATGCAAATTAACAAAATCAGATACAAAAACAGGGACATAACAATGCACACTGAGGAAATCAGACAATTTCCAAGTCATACTTTGAAATCCTGTACTCCACCAAATTTGAAATTTCATAGGAAATGAACAAATTTCTGAATAACTATCAATTACAAAAATTAAATCAATAACAATTTAAATAGACATATAATCCCTAATAAAATAGAAGCAGTCAACAAAAGCCTTCCAACCAAAAAAAAAAAAAAAAAAAAAAAAAAAAAAAAAGCCCAAGTCCAGATGGCTTCAGTGAAGAATTCTACCAGAAATTCAAGTAAGCACTAATAGCAATACTCCTCAAATTGTTCTACACAATAGAAACACAAGGTTCATTACCAAACATTTTACATGGCCACAATCACCTTGGTAAGCAAGCTACACAAAGTCACAACTAAGCAGGAAAGCTACAGACCAATATCCCTCATGAAAAATGATGCAAAAATATTCAGTGATGAACTGGCAAACCAAATCCAAGAATACATCAGAGAAATCATTCAACCTGTTCAAGTAGGCTTCATACCTGTATTGCATGGATGGTTTAACATGTGAAAATCTATCAAGATGAACCACCATAGAAACAAACTAAAAAAGAAAACCCACATGAGCATCTCACTAGATGCTGAAAAAAACCCTTTGAAAACATTCAACTCCCTTTCAAGAAAAAGGTCTTTGAGAGATCAGGGTTAACAGGAACTTACCTAAACATACTAAAAGCAATATACAGTAAACCAACAGCCAACATCTAATTGAATGGAGAGAAGATTAAGGTGATTCCTCTTAAATCAGGAATAAGACAGGGCTGTCCTCTCTCTCCATATCTCTTCAATATTTTACTTGAAGTTCTAGCTAAAGCTATAAGACAACAAAAGGAGATCAAGGGGATACAAATTGGAAAGGAAGAAGTCAAACTATCACTATTTGCAGATGATAAGATAGTTTACATAAACAACCTAAAATCCCCTACCAGGAAAATCCTACACCTGATAAACACGTTCAGCAAACTAGAAGGATTCAAGATGGACTAAAAAAAAAATCAGTAGCTCTACTATATACAGGCAACAAAGGGGTTGAGAATGAAATCAGAGAAACATCACCCTTTACAATACTTTGGGATAACACTTACCAAACAAGTGAAAGACATATATAGCAAGAACTTTGTGTCTTTAAAGAAAGAAATTAAAGATGAAACAAGAAAATGGAAAGATCTCCCATACTCTTGGATAGGTAGGATAAACATAGTAAAAATGGCAATCTTGCCAAAAGCAATCTACACATTCAATGAAATTGCCATTACAATCCCTGCACAATTCTTCACTGACCTGAAAAGGATAATAATCAACATTATATGGAAAAACAAAAGACCCAGGATAGCCAAAACAACCCTGTATAATAAAGGAACTTCAGGAGGCATCACCATCCGAAACTTTATGCTCTACTACAGAGCTATATTCCGGAAAACAGACTGGTATTGGCACAAAATAGAGAGGCAGACCAATGGAACCTAATCAAAAATATTGACATCAACCCACACACATACAAACACCTGATTTTTGACAAAAGAGCTAAGAGTATACAATGGTAGGAGGAAAGCACCTTCAACAAATACTGCTGGCACAAGTAGATGATGGCGTGTAGAAGACTGCAAATAGGTCCACATCTGTTGCCAAGTACAAAATTTAACTATAAATTTATCAAAGACCTCCACATAAACCAAGCCATACTGAACTTCTTAGAAAAGAAATTGGGACGTACCCTTGAACAAATTGGTACAGGAGACTGCTTCCTGAATATAACTCCAGTAGCACAGACACTGGGATCAACAAATAATAAATAGGACCTCCTCAAACTAAGAAGCTTCTATAAGGCAATGGGCACAGTTGATAAGACCAAAAGGTAGCCCACAGACTGGGAAAAGATCTTCACCAGTACTATATCTGACAGAGGGCTAACCTCCAAAATATACAAAGAACTCAAGAATCTAGTTAGAAACACAAATTACAACATATGCTGAAGACGATGTGGAGAAAAGGGAATATTCTTCCACTGCTGGTTGGACTGCACACTTGTACAGATCATTATGGCGGTTCCTTAGGAAAATGGGAATCAATCTACCATAGGGCCCGGCAATCCCCTTATTAGGCATATACCCAAATTATCACCATCCATGAAATAAAGGCATGTGTTCAACTATGTTTGTAGCAGTATTGTTTGTAATAGCAAGAACCTGAAAGCAACCTAGATGCCCCTCAACTGAAGAATGGATAAAGATGTGGCACATTTATCCAATGGAATACTACATGGTTTGTACTCACTTTTATATGGATTTTACACATATAGCAAAACATGACTATCCTATAACTCACATCTCCAGAGAAACTTGGATAAAAGGAGGATTCTAACACTTTCATATAATGTCCCTCTCAGTGGGGGAAAGGGACAAGATCGGAGCATATTTGGAGTTGGGGTCAGTAAGTAGAGTGGAAGTAAGAGAAAGGGAAGGGGATAATATGAAAGAACTTGGGACTAGGAAGATTAAGTCAGGGGAAAAATGGACAAGAGAAAACAGAGGGAGAGAGGAAGAGGGAGAGAGAGAGAGAGACAGAGAGGGTGAGAGAGAGAACATAAAAGAGAGAGTCATTATAGGTGTGAAGAGAAAACTGACTCTAAAGAAATGCCCAGAGACCTCCAAGACTGACCGCAACTAACAATTTGAGCAACAGTGGAAAAGCTGCCATAAATGCCCTCCCCTTATAATGAGATTGATGACTAACTTTTCCACCATTATAGATCTCTCTTCTAGTAGCTGATGGAAACAGAAGCAGACACTCACAACTAAACACTCAGCCCAACTGGAATCCAGATGCAGAGAGGGAGGACAAGACCAGGCTACAGAAACACATAGAGACAGCTGACCTGCATAAGCAGCAGCTAATGGGCCCCCATACTGAAACTAGGAATCCAGCATGGGACTGACTTAGACTCCCTGAACATGGGACTCATTTAGAAGGCCTGGGCAGTCTAAGGGACCTGGGACAGTAGAACCAGGCTGTATCCCTGTTGCACAAAAGGACTTTGGGAGGAAATTCCCCACAGAGGGATATTCCCTTAACCTAGAGGCAGGAGGGAAGGCCAAGTCCCTATTCCAAATGACTTGACAGATTTACATGAGCCCTCCTGGAAGGTATCACCCTACATGTGGAGTTTTGGGGGAATGGAAGCAGAGGGAGGGGGAATGGTAGGATTGGAGAGAGGAAAAGAGGAAGGAAGGGAGGAAGGGAGGGAAGGAGAGGGAACTGGGATCGATACGTAAAATAAAAATAAAAAAACAGCAAAAATTAGTGAATTCTCATTCTTATTTCATGAGTTTTTAAAGCCTCTCTTTTTATTTTTCAGGGATTATCTTCCAACAATTATATCTTCCTTACTATCTTAGTGAACTAAGACATAATAGAAGGCTTAAATAAAAAGGCAGATAACATAAAAATTTGTTCACAGTGCATGAGTAACTGGATTATCGATTTTTAGTCTGATTTATTAGCATGATGTATGGTTTTTTAAATATCTCAAGAATATGTGGGGCCTCTAAACCACTGAGTGTCTTTTAGTTAAAAGTGAATCATGAAAAACATCTTGGTTAAAATTTGTATTGTGTCAGAGATATTCCTTTTAGAGATCCTCTGATTTAACAAACTGCCTTTCCTATGTCTTAGCAAGAATGTCTTCTCGGTTCATCCACACTTTCATAATAACACTTTGGAGTCTTTCCTCTTTTACTCTTAGATAAATGGTAATATATTTATCAATATAGTACTTCCAATGTTTGTTTTACTGTTTCATTCAAAATTCGTATTGTCATTTGAAGGATTGTAATATGGGAATTGCGTTTGAAGGAATCATAACATGAAATTAAAATAACATAGTATGAAGTTACTTGGTAACAAATCAGTATTCTGATGAATTTATTTACAGTTTAGTACTTTTTCAGAGGTAACTTGAGGCAGATGAAGGGGTATAATCCATACACACTGTTGTAGCTATGAAATACCTTATTTGTGAGTTCTAATGTTTTTCAAATTTATTTTTTTTTGTTTTGTTTTATGTGCATGAGTGTCTGTATTTCTGTATGCATGTGTGTAATAATACATACATATATATGCTCCATATGCATGTCTTGTGACCATGAAGTTCTTGAGCAGACCTCAGATCCCCTGGAACTGGACTTATGTGTAGTTGTGAATCATGATGTAGGTTCTATAAAATGAACCTGGGTTTTCGGCAAGAGCAGATAATGCTCTTAGCTCCTGAACCATCTCTCCAGCCATAACATGATTTCTTACTTTAATAGATGTCAGTATTTCACATAGTATTTTCCTTTTTAAATGAAACTATGAAAAGTAATGAATAAAAAAATTAGAAGATGATAATTAAACATACCAATGCAAAAGAAATTGAATGTGTATCTTTCAGATAAATAATAAATCAATGTAAAATTCAAATTATTTACTATTACTGCATAAAAATTCTAAGCCTAGTATCCACATATCAAAAAATATCAACAACAAAAAAATTCAAAGCCAGCAAACTCTGCTATAATTGGGTCCTCAACTGGGAAAACTTGAGCCTCTCAGTGTTTATTGAGTCACAGGTTTGAATCATTTGATGGCTCATTCACCGATAATTGTAGTGTTTGAGTGTATTTGAGTATTTGTCATGTTTCTCTAAAGGAACCATGGATAGAGAGAGGTAAAAATATATACATATATAGAGGATTTATTAGAATGACTTGAATGACTTGCAGGTTGATCTCAGAGTAGTTGAGGAATGACTCTCACACTGGAAAGGCTAAGAATCTGGTAGTGTTTCAGTCCATTGAAACAGCGGGTCTCAGTATTCCCAGTCTAGTGTTAAAGTCCTGTTGGATTCCTAGAGAATGGTTTGTCTTAAGTCTATGTTGGAATTCTGAGGAAGTTGATCCTAGTAATATTGGAGAAGGAATTCCACATGAACAGAATAGATGAACTTGCCCAGGGAGTGTAAGGGGAAGAAGTAAAAGGAAAGGTTTACTTTTCCCATGTGCTTTTATCTAAGCAGCCACCACATGTCCTAATTTTGTGTGTGTCTTTTTGTTTCAAATAATTTGGTCAAGAAAATTCATCACAGTAATATCTAGCAGCTTAGGTTTTATCTGATTCTAGATGCAGCCAATTTTAAATCTAAGTTTAGCCATCCTGCTAGGTGTTTTCACACCACTTTGTCTAAAGGTTGTAAAACTGTTTTCAAGTCTATGCAGCCCTCTAGAAATATGTAGACAAGATGGAAGCTTCCATTACTTTTCCTAATTTTGCTTCAGAATTCCAAATCATGTCTGCTTGTTACCAATATTCAATACAAAGTTATATACAGTTCCGGGGAAAAGGAAATGATATAAGCTATGGATCTGTGAACTCAATGGGAATCTCAAAAGCATAGGTGAAACCTGTGCAAAATGGAGGATATGTATTTATACTTAGAACACATAACCTGCTAAAACTTTATTATTTAATGTTTAGCATTAATAGTTCCCACCATGCAGATATTCCCTAAATAATGTTTGCACATATGTGATGTGGTATGTGTCAGAGGATATGCAGGATTTCTTTTGGTTGGTCTTAACACCTTTTCTCACTGAATGCCTAGTCTGAAGCATAGTGCCTTGAATGAGAAAGACCCCATATGCTCAGATATTTGAAACATTTTGTATCCTGTTAGAGTCACTACTAGGAGAGATTGAAGAGGGATGGCCTTGCTGGGAGGAATATATAATTGGAGGTGGGACTCAGATTTTAAAATTCTCATGCCTCTTTCAGTTTCACTATCTCTGCCTCCCGCTCCTGCTGCCATGTTGTCTCTGCCATGTAGTCTCTCTGGAATCATAAGTCAAAACAATCTCCTTCTTACAGAAATTATATTGTTCAAGGGAAATTTATGTGCACTTAGTAATGCCATTCCAGCCAGCAAGAATACATGTCAGGAAGAATGAAAGAGGGTCAGAGGAATATGCATGCTGAGATGACACCATGGATGACAGATCATTAATTCATATACATTTTGAGGCTCCACGAGATTATTGAGGGCTTTCACTTCTGTTTCATAGTAAAACTACAGCAAAAATGAGAGATTAGCAAAAAAATCTTATGAAGGGGCTATTAGTTGGTATACATTTGAAGCTATTTGAATTATCCGTATGAAAAAATGTTGTAAAATAAATTGTCTTTCCTGTTTTCTGATTTTAACCATTCTCACAGGTGTAGGACGGCATCTCAGTTGTTTTAATTTGCATTTCCCTGATGCCTAAGCATGTTAACCAATTTCTTAAGCGCCTTTTGGCCATTTGAGATTCCTCTATTCGGAAGAGATACCTAAATGAAGGGAACCATGATGGGGTTAATGAGAAACTTGACACTAGGGAAATTACCAGGACTCCACAAGGATGACTCCAATTATGAATCTAAACAATAGTGGAGAGGCTACCTTAAATGCCCTTCCTCTATAATGAGATTGATGGCTAATTTAAATGCCATCACAGAGTCTTCATCCAGGAGCTGTTGGAAACAGAAGCCGAGATTTACAGATAAGCACCAAACTCTTGAAATCCACTTGTAGAGAGGGAGGAGAGATGAGCAAAGGGGTCAAGATCACATTGGGGAAACCCACAGAAACTGCTGACCCGAGCAAGTGGGAGCTCATGGACCCCAGAGTACCAGCTGAGAAACTAGCATAAGACTGAACCAGGCATCCTGAACGAGGGCTTGGGGCTTGGACATTCTATGGGGCATCTGGCAGTGGAACTAGTATTTATTCCTAGTGCACGAATGGGCTCTGGGAGCCTATTCCCTATGGAAAGATACCTTGTTCAGCTTACATGCCAGGAGCAGGGTCTAGGTCCTTCCCCAAATGATGCGACAGAATTTAATGATCCCCCATGGGAGGCCTTACCTACCGGAGAACTGGATGGGAGATATTGGGGTGTGGTGGGGGGTGGTAGGAAGAGAGGGAAAGGGAACTGGGATTGGTATGTAAAACAATATTTTTCATTTAACTAAAAATTAATTGAAAATTCCAATTTGATAGCTGAACATTTTCATTATCTTCAAATGAAATCACCCTTAACACACTATAGATTTCTTAATAGTCTCCACATAGACCTTAGAACATACTCTTCTAGTCTATTTTCCTTTTTTGTTGTTGTTGTTTGCCTTATTGTTGCATGTATTTTTGTATACTATACAGTTTATATAAATGAAATCATATGACATCAAGTCTTTTGTGTATATCTATTTTGTTTTTATTCAATATGTGATATTTAAATGCTTAGTATGGTATAGTTAAAAGTGTTTATTGCCTATTAGTGATATGCTATTTATTCTATTATATGAATATTGTCATTGATTACTTGTTCATACATTAATTCCTATATATTTATTATTTTTACCACATTTTTATTTATTTTACATATCAGTCCCAGTTCCCTTTCACTCCCTCCCACCCATACCCCTAACCCTCCCATCCCATGCCCCCCACTCCACAGAAAGGGAGATGCCTTCCAGGAGGGGTCATCAAAATCTGTCAAGTCATTTATACCACTTTTAAGTGCAGTCTATAAAATGTTTCTATAATCCTTCATCTGTGTTTATTTTTTTACATATGTTCTTATTCATGTTGAGGATATGTATCTGTGTGTGTTTGGGGTGTTTCTTCTAACAATGCTTTTAAGATTTTTTTATTTAATTCTTTTTAAAATTTTCATATCAGAAGGAATTTATTTTTTCATTTTCTCCTTTATTTTTTATTTTAATCATTTATTTTTTATTTTACATGTCGAATCCAGTTCCCTCTCCTTCCCTTCCTCCCTCCCTCCCTTCCTCTTACTCTCTCTGACCCCTCACATGCACCCTGACTACCCTCCCCTCCCATCTCCCCTCCCCTCCACATGTAGGGCAATGCCATCCAGGTGGGGTCATGGAAATCTGTCAAGTCATTTGAAGTAGGGACTAGGACTTCTCTCCTGTCTCTAGGTTAAGGCAGTTATCCCTCCATGGGAATGTATCTGCAAGGTCCTTTTGTGCACCAGGAATACATCCTGGTTCCACTGTCTGAGGTCCCTTAGACTGCTAAGTCCTTCTAGCTGAGACGCATATTCAGGGGTGGGCTTGATTCAGTCCCATGCTGGATTCCAAGCTATCATTCTGAGGGCCCTTTAGCTCCTCCTTGTTCAGGTAAGCTGTCTCTATGTGTTTCTGCAACCTTGCCTTGTCCTCTCCCTCTGCATCTGGATTCTAGTTCGACTCAGTGTTTAGTTAGGGGTGTTTGCTTCTGTTTCCAACAGGTACTAGATGAGGGCTTCATGATTGTGGATAAGTTAGTTGTTGATCTCACTATCAGGGAAGTGCATTTATGGTAGCCTTTCCAAGGTTGCTCAAATTGTTAGTTGGCAGCAGTCTTGTAGGGTTTTTTCATAGATTCGATTTGTTTTACCAAATTGCGTGCAATTTTGTAATGCCACAAGTAATGCACAAGGATTCCAATTCCTCTATATGTTTACCAGCATATTTTATTTGTACTTTGTGAAGTGTATATACACAAAATTCACATTAGGAGGTGTGTCTGTATATATGTATACATTTATAAATTTAATTTTTGTTGTTAAGACATGGTTTATCTGTGGCTTTGGAGGCTGTTCTGGAATTAGCTCTTCTAGCCAGGCTAGTCTTGAACTCACAGAAGTCCTCTTGTCTCTGCCTCCCTAGTGTTAGAATTAAAGTTGTGCATATCCACCGCTGGATGCATCTGTAAATTTATTAAGTAGAGAAATTTGTATTAAATTATTTTCCTTATTTGTATAGATTTTTTTCTCATTGTAATTCAAAGTATTATTTCACTTAAGACTTGCATATTTTGTGATCAATTTATAGATATGCAGAATTTGTACATACATATGTGCATTATATATATATATAAAGCACAATTTCAAAATTAATATCCTTTATGTATGTGAAAAGAGCTAATTCAAATTCCAAAATGAACAATTAGAATATTTTTTCTATTTTAATGAATCCTATTGAGTCAAAGTTTATAAATTTAACAAAGAAAAGTATTTATGATAGATAAATCACTGGTAAACTAATTTTTTATCTATGATAGATATGCATTTATAGCATAATATATGAAGATAAAAATATAGATGATAAAGTGCTTCCTCTTTTAAATGTGATTTATGCTGGTTAAACAAAACAATAGAAAGGATATAGAAATTTTAATATGGGATGCTCCAAGATGGATAATTGCAAAAAGTGAGAAAAAAATTTAAAGAGATTGGTTATTCAACTAATAAAATAATGGCTGCAGGATGGTGAACTAAGCAATTTCAATTGCTTTGAATAAAGCCAGGAAGTGAAAACACTGTTATATCATCCAAGCCTTTGGTCAATTGTGACCTTGATTTGTAAAAGATTTGAGTCTCTTCATATTGACTTAACATTTTCCTGTAATTTCAGCTACAAATATGACTATGTGGGAAGTATCTTGAAGTGTTTGTGTCATCAGACTTTGCCTTTGTGTGTGTGAGAATGTACCTGCAGCCTGGTCAACATATTTGTATAAATCATTGAGGATTAACTTTCATAGGATAGCTGCAAAGTATTTTTTTTCTTTAAGCCATGTTTAATTCTATGTTTCCTCAAAATAAAACATAAAATGATTCTGTGACTATATATTTTAATATGTTGAGTGCATATGAAGTTATATTTAAAAAATAAACATCTCTTACCAGAATTATTGGAGAATTACAAACATAGAAGTGATAAGAAAAATATCAGATTTAGCATGTAATTTGCATAGAATCACTGAGTTTAAGTATTACTGAAATATAGTAGTTCTATTAATGTTCAATTTTCTATATTTCTCATCCACCTACAAGACTATTTGTACTAAACTAATACTAAAACAAGCAAAGTATAGTTTTCCAATGGTAGCATGAGATGCTCTTCTGAACTAGGATATATACATAATTCTTAGAAAACAAAATTAGTAGTGTATTTTGGAAATTTAAAAATAACAAAAATACTTAGTCAATAAAGTCTATTAAGTTTTAGTATAAAGGGCAAGTATTTGGCATTTAATCCATGGTATATGCTCTAACATCAAATCCTTTTCCAAAATACAAGATGGAAATTCCACTTTAAAATAGATGTATTAAAAAATCACATGGCACTATTACCAACTAGCATCTCATGGTCCATTGTTACTCAGGAGGCTTTTTGATACTTATAATCTACATCTTGATGAAGTTAAATTCAGGGCAAATTAAGGACTCTTTATACATTTCAAATCCCACCCACAGGACCACAGGATGGAGTGCTTATTCCAAAAAAAAACAGTGCAAAAATTTCAGTGTTCTAACTGTTTTGGAGAAGCTCACTTGTGAGATGAATACATGAAGAACTGGAGAAGCAACAGTTTCCTACTATTGCAGAATAAGTGCACTTTCATTAAAGCAAAATCTCATTGTAATAAAAGAAGAACATCAGTGTACCTCACACCAGTTCTAAAGCAGTATTTGAGGAACTTTGTCCTGACAGATACATATAGACCACACAATAATAAAATGGTTAAAAATATTACTAAAATCTTGTCTATTTTATTTTAAGCAAATGTTGTCATAATGAGGATGATTTGGTGAAAAACACATTTAGTACAAATTTATCATATGTTCTACACAAGAAGCCAGTTTTCAAATGCTTAGAAGAGAGTGGCACATTATAATAAAACTATGTTGATTTAATTTGGGATCATTTCAAATTCATATGAACAACATTGAAATCAATAGGCTCACCAGCCAGCAATCACACTACTGAGAATTCCATTTCTGTGTAAAAAGCTTCAGAAAACTTGACAAGGCTTCTATTAGTAGATTCTTTCTTTATATAGAATCCTTCACTTAATATGAAAGATTATATACATCAAGTGATTTGAACCTATAGAAAATATTTGGATGGATTTTCATTTCCAAATTAAATTTATTTTAAGCCTGCAAATATTTCTTATAATTAGTGCTATATGTTTAATATTCACTATAAATATATACTACTTTGTGCAAAATTTCCAATGCAATTTTTAAGGAAATAGTATTTGGGCTGGATATTTAATTCTGTTGAAAGAGAGCTGCTTAACTTGTGGAACACTTGGGTAACATCCCTAGCACCATACAAAATAGGAGTAGTGCCACATGCCAGTAATCCAACACATTAGAGATAAACAGAATTTCAGAAATTCAAACAAATTTTAAGCTACATAATGAGTTCCAAGCCAGTCTAGCATGTGTGAGAACATGTCTCAAAGCAATCAATTCAACAAACAAACAGACAAAAACTAAGTAAATTTACTAAAGTGTATTTTGAGATAGTTGTAGGTAATTATGTCAAAGTGATATTTTGATAACAATTTCTATACCTTAAAATTACTTGTCAAAATTGGTTATTATTAAAACATAAATGCCATTTATATACTGTACTAATTAGTATAATTTTAAATGCTGTGTTTATCAAATATACATTCATAATAATGAAAAGAATCCACATATATATTATTCAGGTTATATTCTTATTATATTTTTATTGTAGTTTAAAATAAATAGTACTACATGTTAAATGTTAATTTATGTTATTTTAATATTAATTATAAATAAAACCTCCACCTAAAATTAATTCATTAAAATGAAATTTTAACTATGTAGTAGTCAATCATCTCTAAGATTTTATAGGAAAACAAAACAACATGGCCAAAGATGCTTAGAAATGGCAAGAAAATATTATCTTGTTCAACAAAAAAAGCATTTTCACTTTTTATTTAACAATTTTATTAGCAAAAATCCTTAGTTATTATGTATCAGCTTAAAGGGAAGAAAGGCATATTTATTAGTATGAGAACTCAGTACATGGCTACCTGCCTTACTGCTTTGCTCATTTGTTATTTCAGTATATCTTAGTATAAATATAAGGAAGAAGAGGCATTTCAACTGAATGGATTTAAGAAATAATAAGGGTGCAGGGCTCTGTCTGCCCTCTAAGATCATGATCCACAAGACCTAATTTCTTTCAAGAAGGCCTGTGTTCTAAGGCTTCTCCAGTCTCCCAAAATGTCACAGACTGCGAACCAAAGCTTTATAACATGGACTACCATGCAATACCTAAAATTCTGAATAGCCACAATGCTATATTTTCTTCATTACAGTAGGAGAGGGAAACATAGCTAAACTAATATTTTATCATTCAACTGACAGAATACTAAAATGCAAATGTATATTAAAGATTAAATGGTGATAAATTTGTATAATGCCTACTTTTACATTATTAGACATTGTTTAATAACAATAAACTTTTAAAATAAAAACCTTTGCAAATTTTATAGTCACATCATAATTTAGATGCTTTAAACTCGTAGATTATTAACTCATTGTGTCCTTAAAATAAGGGAAATTTCATATTTAAAATTTATAAAGCATTATATCTTGTATCAGTTGTCAAATATTTTCTCTTGGATAAAAATCTAGCATTGTTCTGATTTGTGATATAAAGACTGGGTTCTATAAGCAAAGGAAGTATTCTAAAAGAGTTTCTCTTAGATTCTGGATATTTTTATTAATTTGAATAATTTGCTACAACAAATGGAGATTGCATATTTCTGTGCCCAAGTATTCTCTTAAAATCAAGCAGCTACCCTGAGTGTTGGTGCATGACTGTAATCTGAGCACTGACAGAGGCAAGGCAGAACCAGACATCTCTGAGTTCAATGCCAGCCTAGTCTACGCAGAGAGTTCCAGGACAGCCAGGGCTACATAGAAAAATCATGTGTTGAAAAAATAAAACAAATAAACAAAGTTAGTGTCCATTGAGTTTGGCACTCTCTGCAATCTCTTTTGGGTGGATATAATTCAGCACACAGCATTCTTTCTGCTCATTATCATAAAATATGATGTATTATATACAAAATACCATTTCTCATTGTGAATCCCCAAAATGTTAAAAACAAAACTCAAATGTCTAGCCAAGAGGAACCTGAATGAGATAACCCCTTTCCCTCAAATGCCTGAGTATTAGCATTAGAGACATTCAATGTTATATACAGAAAGTATTTTCCAAATCTTTAATTTATTACAGGCTTAAGTCTAGTGTGATTTAAATAAGGCAGTCCAAATAGCCTCATAGCCCAATTCCCATTAGCCACATAAGACCTTGAGAATGGTATATATAGAAAGTTTGTCAAACTGAGAAATAAATTATTTGACTCTAAAATGCAAGGGTAGAATACACATACAGCAGATATCCAACACCAAAATGAAGACAGAAAGGAAAGGGGAGGGGAGGACAGGGCACAGATGGGAAGGAACAGAGGGATTTACAGTTTCAGAGTATAGTATACACATTTTAATAGATTCACCATAGATATCTCATTTTGGTTCTGATACCTATAAATAATTATTTGGCTTGATCTATGATCTTAAGACCATGGAGGCTCTTTCAATACCAGACTTTGAACACTTTTTGAAACTGTCAATTCTAATTTCTCTGTCTCCAGATTATCAATCAATCATATCAGTACTTGTGTTTTTTCTGCTCATATAATCCCCCAAAGTATTCCAGAGTTCCTGTATTTTCTTTAGTCCATGTCAGTGGTATTTCTTCTTAATTAGTAGATTGAATGTATGCTTCATCTTTACAATAATTTTGTCCACCCATACCTTTGATCTTTTCCCCTTTGTATACTTTCTAATACAAATGCATTGGCAATTTTCCAAATGGTGGTATTCATTCCAATTTGTTTCATTTCCTAGTTTACTATAAGTGGGGAGGATAATTAGGCTGCCACTTTAATTATTCTGTTATCAAAGTTTTGTATAAATACCCACAATAACCAACTAATGTTAGGAGAGGATTCCTTCAGTTTTCTGTGACTTTATGACAAGGATCACCTTTCCACCAGTGTTCTGCAGCTTGTTTCTCATTTCCTTCTAAGACTCAGCCAAAAGCCTATCTGACAGTCTAACAACTACTTGTTCTACATAATATGTGAATTACACAAGGCAGCATAATTGTTTCCCACTCCAATCTTCTAGTGTTCTTAATGGACCTTCAACAGAATAACCTTAATCACACATATTTACAGAGGAGATGAAGAAAATCTAGGGTTTCCTGTCATGCACTTCAAAACCTCTGCTTGTTACCTAATTCAAGAATTATGTCTGCATTTCTAGTTGTTTGTTAATGCAGCACTCCACTTCTGTCACCAAATACTTTTACTTTTAAACAACTCCCTAATAAATTACTACAAACAACACAGATCAAGTAACAAAATTCATTCTTTCACTTGTCTAGCTGTCACTAGATGAAATCAAATTATATGGAGTGTTGGTTTCTTCTGAGAATTCTGAAAGATACCTTTGTCTTTTTCCTTTTATTTTTGTTCTTAGTTTCTAGTAGATACTGGATATTATTTGTGTTTTGGTCCTGAGTCTGAATAAATTCAAGTCTGCATCCACCATCAATTTGTTTCCTTCTTATTCTTCTGTGTATTCCCTTATCTCATAATACTGTTTTTATAGTTCTCTATTAATAAAAGACAACTTCACCTTAGCCTGACCATATCTAGAAAGATTCAATACACAGTTATGATGAAATTCAATGACAGAGTGTCGTCACAAATTTTCCTGTGTTTAGAATTAGATAGAGGGTTGATGGAGGCAAACCTTAAAAATTAACTGTATGGGTAATTTCCATTGTGAATGTGAGTAGGACTGTAAATGGGCTGATAACATAGATGAAATAAAAAATAGAAAAGGCAAGAGAGGGAAGTAGTGTTATGCTCCCTTGTGATTTTTTTTTTTTTTTTGTACTTTTTATGCTTTGGGGGACTGCCCTGCTACTCCAAAATAAACACACTGAGAGTTATTTTTTTGTAATGAATGCCAGGCCTTAACTTGGCTAGTTTCTAGCCAGTTTTCCTAACTTAAATTATCCTGTGTACCTGTTGCCTCTGAGTTTTTATCTTTCCTCATTCTGTATACTTTTCTTTATTTCTTACTGTTTAGCTAGAAGACTGTTCCTTTGAATCCTCCTTTTTTTTTTTCATTCCTCCATCCTTTCCCATATTTCTCCTCTTATTTATTTTCTGTCTATAAGTCCTGCCTATCCTTTCTCCTGTTTTGCTATTGACCACTCAGCTCTTTATTAGACCAATCAGGTGTTTTACACAATGTAACACAACTTCACAGAGGTAAACAAATACAACAAAAAGAATGAAACACATTGTTGCATCTTTAAACAAATATGCCACATCATAAACAAATGTAACACATCTTAAAATAGTATTCTGTAACATTCTCCTTTGAAGTTATCTGCCCAATGTGAACTGAAATGTCCTGGTATGTTTTCTACCATAATTCACTAGTCCTTCTCAATCTATGAGCCAAAATAAATCCTTCCTTCTCTAGATTATTTCTTTTTTTATTCTGTTTTTTTTTCCTTATTTTACAAATAGATCCCAGTTCCCTCTCCCTTCTTCCCTCCCTCTCTCCCACACTCCCATGCACCTGGACACCCTCCCATCCCACCCCACCCCCACTCCACAGGGGAGTGATGTCTTCCAGCAGGGGTCAAGAAAATCTGTCAAGTCATTTGCAGTAGGGATTAGGTCCTCCCTCCTGCCTCTAGGTGAAGGGATTGTACTCCCAAAGTCCTTTTGTGCACCAGGGATACATCCTGGTTCCACTTTCAGAGGTCTCTTAGACTGCTCAGGCCTTATAACTGAGACCTATGTTCAGGGTGTCTGAGTCAGTCCCATGCTGGATTCCCAGCTATCAGTCTGGGGGCCCATTATCTCTTCCTTGTTCAGATCAGCTGTCTCTGAGGGTTTCTTTCAGAATTTTTTTTCACAGTAACAAAAATGTTACAGATCCACCTAATGTTAGGATTTACAGGCATCTTTTGATGGATTGATAATCTCAAAAAGCAAACAAACTAAAATACCTGTCTTTGTTACTTTTCTATTGCCACTACAAAACACTGTGGCCAAGACAACTCATAAAGAAATCATTTAATTGGGGGTTTTCTCATAGTTTCAGAGGATGAGTATATGTCCACGACCTGAAGCAGAGCAGCAGAAGAGCAGGAATGGTTCTGGAGAAGTAGTTGAGAGCTTGCAGAATGAAGCAGAGGGGCATGGAGAGTGAAGCAGACAGCATAGAAAACTGGGAATGGAATATGTTTTTAAAATCTCAAAGCCCACCTCCAGCAACATAGCTCCTCCCTAAAGCTACAATGCCTAATTGATGAGAGATGTCATTCTGTAAATATGTTTCTCGTATTGGTTAATGAATAAAGCACTGATGGCCAATAGGAAAGCAAGATAGGTGGGACTAGGAGACTAGAAGGAGAAAGAAGGAGTAGGGAGGAGTCAAAATGTAGAGATTTGAGAGAAGAGAGCTCTCAGCTCCCTCTTCAATAAGATAATACCACATGGAAATACCTAGATTGATGGAAATGGGTTAACATTTAAGACAGAGCTAGCCAATAAGAAATGCTAGTAATGGAGAGGAAACTGGGGTAGATATGTAAAATATAGAAAAATAAATGATAAAAAATACTAATAACAGGCTAACAGTTTTATATCTAATACAGCACCTCTGTGTGTTATTTTGGGCTGCCCCGGCTGTGGGACCAGGCCAGCAGGAAAACTGTTCATAAATCCTAATCCTTTTCACAATAGTTCCATCAACTGAGAAAGAAGCATTTAAATATCTGAGGTTAGGGCAGACATTCTTATTCAAAAGGCCACAAACATTTAATTAGAAGAATAGTTGCTACTATGTAAAAATATTCTTTGTCTAATTCTTGAAGTAGGTCTTTTTATCTACATCATTTTGAAACTTTAGTGTTCAAATGTAATCTTAACCAGGGTATTATTTTTTGTTTCTGCCTTATATTTTATAGGTAATGTAGGGTGTGAGACCAAGATCTTAGAAACTGTATATAAGGGAATAGAAGATGAGAATCTATAGTAGTTTGAGTAAGTCTGTTCTCCATAGGCTCAGATATTTGAATTCTAGTTTCCAAGTTAGTGGTGCCATTAAGGAGGTTCAGTATGTAAAGTAATGCCTCAACAATTATGCCACTGGGGAAATGCCTTGAGAGTTAAAAAGCCATACTTCCTGTCAGTTTTCTCTCCCTTCTTTATGCTTGTATTTGAGGACTCAAGCTCTTACTTTCCTGCCCCAGCAGACATGCCGTTCTGATGCCATGTTGCTGTTATGGTTGGCTCCTATTCATATGCCAAATATCATATGCCTATTCATATTCATAAGCCAAATAAACATTTTATAACTTGCTCTGGTCATAGTATTATTTTTCATAGCAACAACAGAAAAGGATATTTTTCATACTGAATATTATAAAGTTCTAACAACTGAGTATGCACATCAGTAAATATATATTTATAATTAGCTGATTTTAGTTAAGTGAATTTACACCTACAAAGTGAAATTTCTTGCTTTTGCTACAAACAACAAGAATGATTTTACTAATTTTATTGTCAAGCTTATACTGTAATTACAGCTTTTCTCCCTTCCCTTTCCTCCCTCAAAATCCTCCAATAATTCCCTCACATTCTCCTACAAATCCATGGCCTCTTCTTTCAATAATTGCTATTGCATGTATGTGTATGTATGTGTATACACTTACATATTCCTAAATATAACCTGACTAGTCCATATATGTTTTCAAGGCTGACAATTTACATAACCTTTTTGTTCAAAATTATAAAATTCTCCACATACTTCATAGTTTGAAAGCAGATCCTTGGAATCATTAAATACTGAATTCCATTTACAAATTGTTTCATCCAAGATATGTTTGTTTGTCTTTACAAAATGGAGTGACAAAAAGATAATCAGTTTCCTACTCTCATGTTCTCTGTGTGCTCCTCGGATCAAGGAAATCCTTCAGTGTCTTTGTTAGTAAGATCAATTATTCATTGCATAAAACCCATTTATCTTCTTGATTTTATTACAGATATGCCACTTAGAGATATAAACACATCAGTTCAAAAGAAAGGTGATAAGAACATACTGTTGCTTTCAAATTAGTTTATGATTATAAAATAATAGAATGACCCTATTGCTAGGAAAATAAAGAGGATTTCATGAAAAGATAATGAAAAATCAGATGGTATTTTTTTTAAAGAATTCTCAAAAACAGACTTCAAAGAAAATTTTTGATAATACAAAGTGGTTGCCCTCAATGTGCTTGAAATAATAAGTTGTTCCTTCAATAAGGGTTAGTAACAGAGTTTGTGGTAAACAATTTAGAACCATTGCTAAATTCTTTTTACCTGAAAGGCCTGAGGTGTCTGAAAACCTGTTTGTCCTATTCTATCACATTATCTCAATTCAATTTACACAGTTCTTTCATAACAGCAACAATTGAATTTTCTGAATGTACAGCAATGTTTGTCTTATCTGAAAAGCATGAGACTATACAAAGTTAATTGATATGATTTATCGACCTGCCTATGTATGTGAATGAATGGATAAACAACACTTAACTCATTTCTTCTCTCTTTTAGTACTCTCTTCATTAATGTCAAATTTTATATAGTTTGAAAGCCCTAGCAACTTATTTTATATAATTTATGGTGAAACTAAAATAAGACAAATATTAAAAAGAAGCATCACAAAATATAAATAACACTATGCTATTAATGACCCCCTTGTTGTCCCTTTGTGAATGTTTGTTCCACATTGTCCTCCTGCATGATTCTACTAAGCTACTACAACATAATAGTAAATCACTATCAGTGGCAGGATTCCCACAGAACATATTCTTCCTTTCTGAGCTCTTCTGCATTACCACATTCAAGCCTGAATTTATATGAGGAGAATCTTTTCATGAAAAATACATATTGAGAGGCTAGGACCATTATCAGTTTATATTTTATTTCTCTTCAATTTTTTTGAGTTTTATTGTTTTAGGTCATTAACTAGACACAATCAAGAATGATGTTTTTCATAATGGAAGGTATATACACAAAATTAATAAAGTTAGTAGACAGTTGTCATGATCAGGAAAGGCTAGAATAGTTCTGCTTACAAAAAGCATTTTATTATGTTACTAACTTAAAACCATAGCATGGTAATGGTTTGTGACTCAGAACTTCTGCAGAACACTCCCTGAAAACGCATGTTAGAAAAATATATAACCTTGCCACGTATATTATTGTTCATTGCCCTAATATAACCTGAAGACACGAACTTTGTATTATTAACTATTGGAAGGCAATTTAGCACTGAAGAATTGACTGAATTGACTGCAATTTCCTTTGATCACTAAAACCTTCCCTAAGTTAGTTCTGTTATTTGTCTCCTCAGAGTCCAGCCACTGGAGTTTCCATATATGCTCCCTCTACCTATTGAAGTGAATCGTTTGAAGTGGAGAGAAAAAGGCGATTGAATTCATGGCAGTGAAAAGAGTGACAATCCAATTCAATAGCTCAAAGGAGGCTCACATTTTATATGTGCTAAATATGCCTTGCTACTCTTATCATGCCACTTCACAGCTCATGCCTCTTCACAGTTCCTTTAAAGCTCGCCATGGTTATTTTGAGAGTGAAAACATTCTCTACAAACATTTCTCAAACTGCTTTTGAGCATTTATGAGGATATGGAAACTTTCATTACTACTTTCTTTAAAGCTTTGAAATACTGAGAGGAAGCAAACACTTTGAGGAAAGTTTGCCAGCATGCTTCTCATTTTTCTTTGGATGAAGAGAACATATTGTCATTAGGATATTGTTTATCTTTTCTGATAATTCAAACTTGAGCCACAATATTATCAAAATAACAAAGAAGAAACTTAAGGAGATTTTAGTTTGATAAATGACTTCTGATTGCCCTGATACATTTTTTTTCTGTCTAATTGGACAAGACATGAAGCAAACTGTTTACACCAATTTATTAAGCAATGTGACCTAAAAGTTCCATTGTGAAGACATGATTTTCTTTTTCATAATGAGGACCTTTATCCTTAGCCAAGAATGTAGATGCTAGTTATGAAGGAAACTGTTCAGGAAGAAATCATTAAAAGGTGAGGGTCAGGATCAATATGAACCTTGGAAGGCCAGATATTCAGATCTGAACTGGTTGAAGAATAAGCTGTACTTGAAGCAAAGATTGTTTTGTGCATTTGAACCTATTCACAAGGTTGGTACTCCATTTAAAAGGGTTTTCCCTCATTTTTCTTTTGCTGTGTGCTTACAAATCATGTAGCCTTACAATTCTCAAAACATGTTCATTGGTGTCGCTGTTTGAGGTGTTGATTTGGATTTTCTCTTACAGGAAAATGTAATGAAGATATTTTTTTCTCCTATCACCAGCCTTTAGTGGGAAAAGGTTATGTATCAGAGCAATGAAACTCTTCCTGTACTTCCGTATTGATAGGTAGGTTGTGAACCTAAGAGCAAGCCTTAGTGTTTCCTTGAGCAGAGAAGCTGGCAAAAGCCAAAGAGATATTCAAAGAGATCTATATAGAGGACAAATAATATCAACTACATACTGTTATCACTTTGAGTTATACCGTTAAGTATTTTACATGCTATCGGAAGTGTGTTGGGGGGTGGTCATGGGAATGTAACAGAGGCTGCTAAACCAACATGTATGTGAATACTAGACCAAACAGCATATTTATTAATATTAATTTATTGATTAAAATTCATCTTTTATCTCACTATATTCCGTACATTTCTGTACTCACCATTGATAGTATAATAAATGACTTATTTGTTCCATATTTTCTCTCATTAATTTAATCAGCAGATATTAATAAACTTTATCATGTACTATTCAAGTCAAATCTTGTGACACATTATATGTTGTAACAGTAGGGTGTAGATAACAAGAATCAAATTATATCTACAAATTATATACTTACATATTTTACATATAAAATCTTCACTTTGAATATTTGATTTCATTGTTTTTTGCCTCCAGGGTTTCTTACAGGACTCTTTTGTTGTATGTAGCATGCTTTCCTTTGGGCCACCAAATGGCTCTCAGATCATAACATGAAGACTTATTATTAGCTATGAATGCACAGCCTTATATTACGCTTGTCCCACTAACTCTTTAAGTTTAGTTGAACCTGTTTCTCTTCATCTATGATTTGAATCTGGACTTTTTACTTTCTTTCTGTATGACCTACTCTGTGTCTATATGTCTGGCAGCTGCCTGGCTGGCCTCAGGCATCACCTCTTCTTTCTCTCTCTTTTTCCTCTCTCCTCTTTCTCTTTCTCTTTCTCTTTCTGTCTCTCTCTCTCTCTCTCTGCCTATATCTCTTCTCTCTGTCTCTTGCCTAGATTCCTCCTACTCATGTTCTCTGTCTGTGAGCCTCACCTATCCCTCTACTTCTTAGCTATAGAAAATTTGGCTTTTCATTATATCAATCAGGTGCCTTGGGCACTCAAGGTGAAACAAATATAACACGTCTTTATATAGTTAGACAAATGCAACATAAATGTAACACACCTTTACATAGATAAACCACAACAATTATACATAGCACATTTATCTGGAAATTATTATATTATTTCTTTCACTGGAATGGAAGCTGTTATTAAGAATATGTCTCAGTGTTGTTTTTATTAATTTTGTTTCGGTTGTTGAGCTTTGGAGATATATTTCTTCATATTTTTATGTTATTTGAGATTCTTAAGCAACATATCTTCATATATACATACATTTTTTGTTGCTCCCTTATTTGCTTCATATCCATATGTTAGCACATATGATGTTTTTAAACAGTTCATTAAAGTTCTAGTTTTTAGTCGTTTTATACTTTGTGCTTCAATTTTAATTGCTTTCATTGCTGTATTTTCGAATTTGTTATTTTTCTTCAAGTGTTATAAGCCACCATATCATATCTAGAAAGAATATTTACCAATTTTTAACAAGGTCTCCTTGGCTGTTCTGAAATTCAAATTCAGTTATGCAAATTAGGCTATCCTCAAATTTTCATCACTTTCTCTGCCTCTGTCTCTAATAACCAATGATTGTAAACCTGTGCAAACTCACCTGGCTTCATTTACTGTAAAGATTTCCACCTGTAAAGATTTTGACTACATGTATTTTAGAGTTGCCATCTCTCTATGTTATTTGAATGTTTATCATTGTATTTATGAGCATATATGTATTTAAAGCTGCTATTTCAAAAATATTTATTTTTTTATGTGTCCAAATGTTTGCCTGCATGCATATATGTTTATGTACTGTGTGCTATCACCTGCAAAAGAAAGAAGAGGTCATTGGATGTCCTGGATGTGGAAATACAGTCAGTTGAGGGGTGCTTCAAACTGAAATCCTATCTTTTGGAAGTACAAGAAGTACTCTTAAATATTGAGCAATACAGTTATTCCACTATAATAGTACATCAAATGATTTCTTTTTCTGATAAACTCCTCTAAACTTTCATTCTTCCTATTGTTATTTTCTTTTCTCTTCAAAAATTGTATATACTATGTTTGTTTTTGAAGTCTGGTTTTTAGGCAGCCAGGTTCTAAATTTTATTATATTTTTTTACTAATGCTTATTTGTTCTGAATTATTAAATAACAATGCTTAGACCCGTTTTAAGACTGTTTTTCATCTCTGTATGCCAGCCAATCTTTTGTCCATGAATACTTTTTCTCCACATTCAAACTATGACCTTCCTTTGAGACTTTAATCAATTTGAACTAATTCAATTATCTTTACAATATGATTAGTAAGATATGATCTTTGCCTATAAATGTGTTAATTATGTCATTGTTCCCTTTGATCCTTTAACTTTGTACTATTATCCATTCTAAAAAGCATACCTCAAGATTAAAAGTACACCTCTGTAGACCCATGCCAAACTTTCTCTCACTTCCTACCTTCACTTTACCCGATATTCTCCAAGATGAATTTAAGATGCCTGAAGGACTCTTAGTATGTAGAAAATTCCTCCTTTTGATGAGTGGCATGGGCACTGCTTGTTAGCAAAAGCTAGGGCAAATGTAGGGAAGGATCACTTATAATATCCTACTCTTCATGATTGCAAACAGTGTTTTATCAGACAATGTTTAAATAACATAGGTTATTTTATTCTATTTGGCTTTTTATTTGATTTTTGCAGAATAGTGACTCCCATAACAGCTAAGTCTTCTGAGCTGAAGAAGAATTTAGTAAAGTTAAGATATAAAAAATTATATAATTCATTCAAAAAGTGAGGTGAAGAGAAAAACTAAATAACAAGACTTTCTTATAGTTATGATGTCAAACTGCATCCCCCTTTTTTGATTTTTTTTTTTTGTTATTGCTGTTATTTATTTATATATTTATTTATTGAGACATGGTTTTTCTGTGGCTTTGCAGGCTAACCTAGAACTAACTTTTGCAGACCAGGCAGGTCTGAAAATCACAGAGATCTGCCTGACTCTGCTTCCCGAGTGCTGGGATTAAAGGCATGTGCCACCACCTAGCTAAAACTACCGATTTAGTATTCAAGAAAGTATGGAAAATTCACATCCACTTTTAAATCTTAGATATTTTAAAACAAGGATTCTCATTAACTCTAAAATGATACTGGGACTAGAGAGATGGCTCAGCAGTTAAAAAATTGGCTCACAATCAAAAATGTAAAATGATACTGATTTTCACTAAAAGAAAATCAAATTTATGCAGATGTATTATCAGTTAATAACTATGTTAATTAGGTTGAACTATTATTAGCAATTTAACTGAACAAAGTATAGTTTATCACGTTAATTGGTCACTTTCTCAATACAAACATAGGAGAAATTTATCTTTTTTTTCTTTTCTTTGTTTTCCTTGATTTATTGCGGCTTTTTTTATTTATTTGTTTTATATAACCAAGTCCATTTAAATGAAAGCAAACATTTATAAACAATATTTGGGAATTTGTGCATCCTTCTTTTCAAACTACTTCCTGCTGGTAAGGGGCGCTGTCGTGGAGGAATTCTAAGAAGATGCAGAAAACATGGCTATAGCCTGTAAGGCTGCTTTTTCCAGCTGTTTTGAATGTAGAATCACCTGGTACTGTGTTTCAGGTGGTCTGGCTTGATCAAACCATATTAGTCTGGAATGAATCCACTGCTTTTCATTTTCTTTGGAAACAAAAATAGAAATCCTTTACCCCAGTAACTTGTCCTTGAACTTAAATTTTGGAGTCAAAGCATTATTTTTTATTTAATTAATTATTTTACATGTCCACCCAGTTACCTCTCCCTTCTTCCCTCACTCCAAACCTACCTCCATCTTTCTCTCCCTCCCTCCCTCCCTTTTAAACTCACTGCCCTCTAACATGCACCCTAACCACCCTCCCATCCCCCCCACCACAATTCCATATGTAGGGGAATGCCATCCAGTTGGGGTCATGTAGATCTGACAGGTCATGTGGAGTAGGGACTAGGGCTTCTCTCCTATCTCTAGGTTAAGGCAGTTATCCCTCAATAGGGGATGTGTTAACAAGGTCCTTTTGTGCACCAGGGATACATCCTGGCTCCACTGTCTGAGGTCCCTTAGACTGCTCAATCCTTCTGGCTGAGACCCATATTAAGGGGGGCTTGATTCAGTACCATGCTGGCTTCCCAGCTTTAAGTCTGGTGGCCCCTTTAACTCCTCCTTGTTCAGGTATGCTGTCTCTATGTGTTTCTCCTGCCTGGCCTTGACCTGTCAATCTGCATCTGAGTTCTAGTTCGACTCAGTGTTTATGTAAGGGTGTTTGCTCCTGTTTCCAACATGTATTAGATGAGTGCTCCATGGATAAGTTAGTTGTTGATCTCACTAACCAGGAAGTTATGATAGCCTTAACAGGGAAGTTCAAATTGTTAGTTGACAGCAGTCTTGTAATTCTCTAGACCTTTCTTTGTGTTCAATTTTATCTTCAAACCAATATTGGCCCTCTCTTTTATGTTCTCTCTCTCACTCTCTCTCTCTCTCTCTCTCTCTCTCTCTCCCTCTCTCTCTCTCTCTCTCTCTCTCTCTCTCTCTCTCCTGTCTTATATTCCTAACTGGGCTCAATCTTCCTGGTCACACATGTTTTCCTTTCCTTCCCCTCGTTTTCTACTACTTCTCTCTCCATTCACTGCACGCCCATGTCCCCTGTGCTCTGGGAGACTTGTCCCTTCCCCATTCTATGAGGGACTTTAGATTAATCTCTTAGAATACACCTTGTATCTTAATTCCTCAGGTGGTGTGAATTAAAGATTTGTGATCCTTAGCTCTAGATCTAAAATCCATATATGAGTGATACATGTCATGTTCCTCTTTTTATGATTGGGTTACCTCATTCAGGATGGTTTCTTCAAGTACCATCCACTTGCCTGCTAATTTCAAGATACCATTATTTTTTTCTGCAGAGTAGTGTTCCATTGTGTAGATGTGCCACATCGTCATCTAGGTTGCTCCCAGGCACTGGCTATTAAAAATAGTGCTGGTATGAACATAGTTAAACAAATGTCTTTATTGCATGGATGTGGATCATTTGGGCATATGACTAAGAGGGGATTGCCAGGTCCTGTGGTAAACTAATTCCCATTTTCCTGAGGAACCACCATACTGATCTCCAAAATGGCTGTATGAGATTGCACTGCCACTAGCAATGGAGGAGTGTTCCCATTTCTCCATAACTTCTCCAGCATGAGACATCATTGGTGTTTCTACTTTTAGCCATTTTGGCAGGAGTAAGATGGTATCTCAAAGTTGTTTTGATTTGCATTTCCCTGATAGCTAAGGAGGTGGAGCACTTTCTTAAGTGTCTTTCAGCCTTTTTGATTTCCTCTATTGAGAATTCATTCTTAAGTTCTGTACCCCATTTTTAATAGGGTTATTTAGTGTTTTGTTGACTAGTTTCTTGAGCTCTTTGTATATTTTAAAATTCAGCACTTTGTCGGATATAGGATTGGTGAAAATATTTTCCAAGTCTTTGGGCTGCCGTTTTGGTCTTGTCCACTGTGTTCTTGCCTTACAGAAACTTCTAAGTTTGAAGAGGTCCCATTTAGTAATTGCTGCTCTCAGTGTCTATGCCCCTGGAGTTACGTTCAGAAAGTGGTCTCCTATAACAATTTGTTCAAGGGTACCTCCTATTTTCTCTTCTAAGTGGTTCAAAGGGGCTGGATTGATGTTGAGGTCATTGATACATTTGGACTTGAGTTTTGTGCATGGCGACAGACATGGGTCTATCTGCAGTCTTCTACATACCCTCAACTAATTGTGCCTGCACCACTTGTTGAAGATGCTATCCTTGTCTCATTGTATCATTTTAGCTGTTTTGTCAAAAATCAGGTGTTCATAGGTGTGTGTGTTAATATTAGGATTTTCAATTTGATTCCATGGGTCTACCGGTCTATTTTTGTGCCAATATCAGGCTATTTTCAGAACTATAGCTCTGTGATAGAGCTTAAAGTCAGGAATGGTGATGCCTCCTGAAGTTCTTTTATTGTGTTGGGTTGTTTTGGCTGTCCCGGGTCTTTTGTTTTTCCATATAAAGTAGATTATTATCCTTTCAAGATCAGTGAAGATTAGTGGTGGGATTTTAATGGGGATTGCATTGAATCTGTAGATTGCTTTTGGCAAGGTTGCCATTTTTACTATGTTTATCCTACCTATCCAAGAGCATGGGAGATCTTTCCATTTTCTGGTATCTTCTTTAATTTCTTTCTTTAGAGCCACAAAGTTCTTATTATATAGGTCTTTTACTTGTTTGGTAAGCATTACACCAAGATACTTTATGTTGCTTGTGGCTATTATAAAGTGTGATGTTTCTCGGATTTCTTTCTCTGTCTGAATTTTGTCTGAAAAAAATAGGGCTACTGATTTTTTTGAGTTTACCTTGTACCAAGTTAGTTTGCTGAAGGTGTTTGTCAGGTGTAGGAGTGGTCTGGTATAGTTTGCAGGGTCACTTATGTAAACTATCATATTATCTGCAAATAGAGACAGTTTGTGACTTCTTCCTTTCCAATTTGGATCCCCTTGATCTCCTTTTGTTGTCTTATAGCATTAGCTAGAACTTTCTGAGTGATATTGAAGAGATATGGAAAGAGAGGGCAGCCTTTTCTTGGTCCTGATTTTAGAGGCATTGGCTTAATTTTCTCTCCATTCACTTTGATGTTGGCAGTCGGTTTGCTGTATATTGCTCTTATTATGTTTAGGTATGTTCCTGTTATCCCTGACCTCTCCAAAATGTTTATCATGAAAGTGTGTTGAATTTTGTCAAAGGCTGTTTCAGCATCTAGGGAGATAATCATATGTTTTTTCTTTTCCAGTTTGTTTATATGGTGCACAATGTCGATAGATTTTTGTATGACAAACCATCCCTGCAATCCAGGGATGAAGCCTACTTGGTCATGGTGGATGATTTCTCTGATGTATTCTTGAATTCGGTTTGCCAGTATTTTATTGAGTATATCTGCATCGATGTTCATCAGCGATATTGGTCTGTAGTTTGTTTTCTTAGTTGTGTATTTTTGAGGCTTGTGTACCAAGGTTATTGTGGCCTCATAAAAAGAGTTTGGCAATGAACCTTCTGTTTCTATTTTGTGGAACAGTTTGAGGAGTAGTGGTATTAGATCTTCCTTGAATGTCTGGTAGAATTCTGCACTAAATACATCTGGCCCTGCACTTATTTTGGTTGGAAGTCTTTTGATGACAGCTTCTATATGATTGTGGTTTATACTTTGATTTAAGTTGTTTGTCTGTACTTGATTTAGGTGATAGTTATCCAGTAATTTGTCCATTTCCTTTGAATTTTCAATTTTTGTGGTATACAAGTTTTCCAAGTATGACCTGAAAATTGTCTGGATTTCCTCTGTGTCCATTGTTATGTTCCCCTTTTCATTTCTGATTTGTTAATTTGCATGTTTTCTCTGCTTTTTCGTTAATTTGGATAAAGTTTTGTCTATATTGTTGAGTTTCTCAAGAAACCAATTCTTCATTGCATTGATTTTTTTGTATTGTTTTTCTGGTTTCTATTTTGTTGATTTCAGCCCTCATGTTGATTATTTCCTGGGGTCTACTCCTACAGGGTGAGTTCGCTTCTCTCTGTTCTAATGTATTCAGTTGGTCTGTTAATTCTCTTATGTGACTATCCTCTGTTTTCTTCATATGGGCATGTAGTACAATGAACTTCCCTGGTAGCACTGCTTTCAAGGTTTCTCATAAGTTCGCGTATGTTGTGTCCTCAATATTGTCGAATTTTAGTAAGTCCTTAATTTCTATCTTTATTTCTTCTTTTACACAGGTGTGGTGCAATTGCACATTGTTCGGTTTCCATGAGTTTGCAGGTTTTCTGCTATTTGTGTTGTTGTTGGATTCAAATTTTGAAGCATGGTGGTCTGATAAGGTACAGTGGACTATTCCTATTCTCTTGTATCTATTGAGGTTTGTTATGTCACCTAGTATGTGGTCAATTTTAGAGAAGGTTCCATGTGGAGTAGAGAAGAACGTATATTCTTTTTTGTTTGGATTGAATGTTCTATAGATGTAAGTTAATCCCAGTTGAGACATAACTTCTGTTAGTTCTTTTGTTTCTTTGTTGAGTTTCAGATTTGTGCCCCTGTCTAGTGTTGAGACTGGTGTATTGAAGTTTCCCACTATAAATGTGTGAGGTTTTATATGAGCTGTGATTTTTAGTAGCATTTCTTTTACGAATGTGGGTGCCTTTGTATTAGGGGCATAGATGTTCATAACTGAGAATTTGTGTTGATGGATTTCTCCTGTGATGAATACGAAATGACCATCTTTTGATTAATTTTGCTTTGAAGTCTAACTTGTTAGATATTAGGATAGAAACGCCTGCTTGCTTCTTGGTTCCATTTGATGGGAAAATCTTTTCCCAAGCCGTTACCCTGAGGTAATGTCTATCTTTGAAGCTTAGATGTGTTTCTTGTATACATCAGAAGGATGGATTCTGTCTTCCTATCCATTCTGGTAATCTGTGTCTTTTTATAGGTGAGTTAATGTTGAGGGTGAGTAAGGGCCATTGATTGTTGATGCTTGTTTGTTTTATGTTGGTGGTTGGCAATGGTATTGTGAATATATTTTTTTTGCTTTAACCTTGGTTTCTTGTGTAGTTGGATTATCTGTTGCATACATTTTTGTGGGCGTAGTTACCTTCCTTGGGTTGGAGTTTTCCTTCCAATACTTTCTGTAAGGCTCGGTTTGTAGATATGTACTGGGAAAATCTGTTTTTTTTTTTTTTTTTTTTTTCATTAAATATATTGTTTTCTCCATCTATAGTGATTGAGAGATTTCTGGGTATAGTAGGCTAGGCTGGCATCCCTGTTCCCTTAATACTTGTAGAACATCTATCCAGGACCTTCTGGACTTGAGGGTTTTCATGGAGAATTCAGTGTATAATTTTAATATTTCTGCCTTTATATGTTACCTGTCCTTTTTCCTTCACTGCTTTTAATATTCTCTCTTTATTCTGTATGCTAGGTATTTTGATTATTATATGTCGAGGGGTCTGTTTTCTTTGGTCCAGCCTATTTGGGGTTTGATATGCTTTTTGTACACTCATGGGCATGTCCTTCTTCAGGTTTGGAAAGTTTTCCTCGATGATGTTGTTGAATATGTTTTCAGCACCTTTGAGCTGCGCTTCCTCACCTTCCTCTATGCCTATTATTCTTAGGTTTGGCCTTTTCATGGTGTCCCACATTTCCTGGATGTTTTGTGTTAAGGATTTGTTGGATTTATGATTTTCTTTGGTCGATGAATCTATTTCTTCTAGTTTATCTTCTGTGCCTGAGATTCTCTCTTCAATCTCTTGAATTCTGTTGGTTATGTTTGAGTCTGTAGTTCCCGATTTTTTGCCCAGTTTTTCTATTTCCAGCATTCCTTCGGTTTGTGTTGCCTTTATTTTCTCTATTTCAATTTTCAAGTATTGAACTGTTTCCTTCACCTGCTTAATTGTTTTTTCTTGTCTTTCTGTACTTTCTTTGCTTTCCTTAAGTAATTTGTTCATTCCTTCCACTTTTTTGTTCGTATTTTCCTCCATTTCTTTAAGGGATTTTGTCACTTCTTCTTTGAGGCCCTCTATCATTTTTATGACAGAAATTTTTAAGTCATTCCCTTCTGCTTCCTCTGTTTTGTTGTTATGTTCCGGTCTCATTGGTGTAGATTCCCTAGATTCTGGTGATGTCGTATTTGTCTTGGTGTTGTTAGGTGTTTTCTTGTATTGCTGTCTTCTCATAGTTTCTTCCAGTAGGTCTTGGTGGTGTCTCCCCTCTCTCTATGGTACTTCTTCGGTGGGCTTATGTAGGTCAGAGTGTCAATATCTTTAACTCTGGGTGATCCTAGCTCTATAAGAGGTCTCTCCACAGACAGGGACCCAGGGATGGGGTCAGGGCTGAGGATCCAGTAGGAGATGCCACTAGACAATGGCTCTAGCCAATGGCTTGCAGAAAAGGACACAGTCTGAGCTGATACTTGGGAAGTTTCTGCACGATAGTCTTATCTCAGTGGAAACTGGGATCCTCCAGCTGAGGCCTCTTTCTTTAGCAGAGGCCCTGATTTGGGGTTCAAGGATCTTGCTTGCAGGATCTGTAATTACTTAGAATGGTGGTAAGCTCAAATGCATGCTATTTGTAATCATACGTGTTCAGACAAATATTACAAATATTAACTACACACATGTGCTAAAGATTCAACATATAAATTCTATGAAGTTTAGATGTAAAGAGTTTGCTAATACAGATTTCCTGGAGCTTATTTTTTTGATAAGTTTTTAATTTTAATTTGAATCAAAACAAACTTGTTTTACATGTCAATCCCAGTTCCCATACCCTCTAATTCTCCCTTGTTCCCCCCACCAAACCCCATCCCATCTACTTTGTGCTCATCAGGGAGCAGACTTCAATGGGGTATCTTCAAAGTCTGTCCCATCATTTGTAGCAGAGCCTAGGCCCTCACTCATGTGTCTAGGCTTAGAGAGTTTCCCTCTCTATGGAATGAGCTCCCAAAGTCCATTCCCATACAAGGGGTAAATATTGATCCACTAGCAGAGGACTCATAGACTGCCCAGTTCTCCCAACTGACAGCCACATTCAGGGAGTCTGAGTCAGTCCTATGCTGGTTTCTCAGCTATCACACTGGTTTCCATGATCTCCCCCTTGTTTGGGTCAGCTATTTCTGTGGGATTTGGAGCATAATTTTTAAGGTGTGGCTTTTTATATTTGTATATTTGAATTTATATTTAGTGGTAAATTGCTTTCATGGTTTATATGGTTGTTGCTTTAAAGTTTAAGTCCAATTTAGTTCCCAGTAGTCCTAAAAATTCTGGCCTGCATTAAACAGTGCATTGTCAGGTTTCTCTCTCTCTTTCTGTCTCTTTCTCTCTCTTTCTGTATATGTTCATTCTTGGTTTCATTTTTGATATAATTAACCATCTTCTGGCTCAAATTATGCTAATTGTAGTGAATGGTACAAATACAATAAATGTCTGTGCAGTTTTAGTTTTCTTTTTGGCAACATATTGTTATTTTAATCATTTTCTATCTTACTACAGTTGTTTAAATTATAGGTGACTTGTTAGTCCATGCATTTTTCTTAATAGGAAGGTTTTTTTTTCTAGCTATGCTTAATTAAGTATTATCCAAATAGGCTCAGTTCCCAAAGTGATATGCATTTGAGAATAAATAACATGCTCTAATTATTTATATTTGGTCCTATCACTTTATTCTCATAATTGATATGCTGTCATATGTTTGGTTACATTGACTCATTGTAACATGATGGCAGTGTGGCTTCACAGGAATCTCCAATTATCAAATAAGGTCTGGGACTCAGAGAGCTTACAAATGCTGACATTATGAACAAATTGCCTTGTAAGCATGTGTCTTTGATTGAAAGCAATATTGTTATTAACATAATGCTTTCCTTGTGGAACATATAAATAGAATCTTTTTTATTTTTATTTTACATACCAATCCCAGTTCCCTTTCCCTCCCTCTTTCCCTAACTCCCACATTCCCATGCCCCCACGTCCACCCTGCACTTCCATCCCCCCACTCCACATGTAGGGTTATGAGTTCCAGGAAGAGTTAACTAAATCTGTCAAGTCATTTGGAGTAGGGACTAGGCATTCCCTCCTGCCTGTAGAATAAGGGAGTATCCCTCCATGAGGAATGTGCCCCCAAAGTCCTTTTGTGCACCAGGGATACATCCTGGTTCCACTGTCTGAGGTCCCTTAGACTGAGCAGGCCTTCTAACTGAGACCCATGTCCAGGTCTAACTGAGACCCAGTTCAATGCTGGTTTCCCATCTATCAGTCTGGGAGCCCATTAGCTTCTCCTTGTTCAAGTCAGCTGTCTCTATGTGTTTCTAGAGTCTGGTCTTGTCCTCCCATTTTTGCATCTGGATTCCAGTTCAGCTCAGTGTTTAGTTGTGGGTGTCTGCTTCTGTTTCCATTAGCTACTAGATGAGGGCTGTATGATTTTGGATGAGATAGTGGAATCTCATTATCAGAGAAGGACAGTGGCCTTTCCACTGTTGCTTAAATTATTATGTGGGGTTAGTCTTGTAGTTCTCTGGGAATTTTTTTGATTCAGTTTTCCCTTTAAACCTATAAAGGCTCCCGTTTTTATTCTGTCTCTCTCTCTTCTCTAGTTTATTCTCACCCGACTCAATCTTCCTAGTCTCATGTGCTTTCCTCTTTTCTTTCTCCTAGATCCCTCTCCACTCACTGTCCTACTCCACTCCTAATATGCTCAGGAGATCTTGTCCCTTTCCCCTTCTGTGAGGGAACTTGCATTAATCTTGTAGAATCCTTCTTGTATCCTAGTTTTTCTAGCAGTATGAATTATAGGCTATTGATCTGTCCCTGTATGAGGGAAAGTAAGGATCATTGATTGTTATGCTTGTTTGTTTTAGATTTTTTTGTTGGTGGTGGTATTGTGAATATATTTTCCTTGCTTTACCTTTCTATTCTGGTGAAGTGGGATTTTCTATTGCCTATGTCTTTGTGAGCATAGTTAAATTCCTTGGGTTGGAATTTTTCTCCCAAAACTTTCTGTATGGCTGGATTTGTAGATGCATATTTTGAAAATCTGGCTTTGTAATTTAATATCCTGTTTTCTCTGTCTATAGTGATTGAGTGTTTTGGTGTGCATAGTACCCTGGTCTGGTATACATGAACTCTTAGTACTTGTAGAACACCTATCCAAGACCTTCTGGCCTTGAGAGTTTCCATGGAGAAGTCATGTGTAATCTTGATAGTTCTGCCTTTATATATTACCTGACCTTTTCCCTTCACTACTCTTAATATCCTCTCTTTATTCTGTATGTTATGTGTTTTGCTTATTATGTGTTGAGGAGTCATTTTTGTTTGGTCCAGTCTATTTGGTGTTCAGTATGCTTCTTGTACTTTCTTGGGCATATCTTCTTCAGATTGGGAAAGTTTTCTTCAATGATTTTGTGGAATGTTTTCTGCACCTTTGAACTTGGCTTCTTTGCCTTCTTTTATGCCTATTATAATTATGTTTGGCCTGTTCACAGTGTCCCACATTTCCTGGATGTTCTGTGTTAAGGGTTTGTTGGATTTATGATTTTCTTTGGGTGTTGAATCTATATCCTCTAGTTTATCTTCAGTGCCTGAGATTCTCTCTTACATCTCTTGTATTCTGTTGGTTATGCTTGTATCTGTAGTCCCTGATCATTTGCTCAATGTTTTCTGTTTTCATCATTCCTTCAGTTTGTGTTTTCTTCAATGTCTCTATTTCAGTTTGCAAGTCTTGAACTATTTTATAGTTTTTTTCTTGGCTTTCCTTACTTTCTATAAGATATTTGTTCATTTCTTGCATTTTTGTGTGTTCTTATTATCTACTTCTTCTAATTTTTTATTTTTTTTCCATTTCTTTGAAGTATTTTCTCACATCCTCTTTGAAGGCATCTTTTATTTTTATGAAGATATTTTTAAAATCATTCTCTACTGTTTCATCTGCTTTGGGGTGTTCAGGTATAGTTGGTGTTCAGTTTCTAGATTCGTGTGGTGTCATGCTTGTCTTTCTATTGTTAAGTGTTTTCTTGTATTGCTGTTTTCCATTGCTTCTTCCAGGGGGTACAGGTCAGGTGGGGTCTCTTGCTCCCTCTCTCTATGCTACTCCTTTGGTGGGCTTAGAAGGGTCAGAAGTTCTATGTCTGTAGCTCTGGGTGGTTCTAGCTCTGTAGGAGGTCTCTCCTCAGGCAGTAGCTATGATGGGGGTCATAGATCATGCAGGTGGAGTATCAGGGTGGCCCTGTATGGATAGGTGGGTCTACAGCAGTAGCCTGGCACTCTGGTAGAGGCCTGGTAATGGGAATCAAATTTTAGGCAAACAGGGACTCAGGGTGGTCCCTTGGGGATAGGAGGATCTCTGGTAGAGGACCAGCAGTGGGTGTCAGAGGTCAGACACATGGGGACTCAGGGTAGTTCTGTGTGCATAGGTAGGTGTGTCTAGTGTGCTCAGATCAGCTCTAGGAAGTTCCTTGTAGGTGACAGGTTTGTTGGATCTGCCCTTTCTTCCAGTGCTCAACCAGATCAGTGGGGCAGTGGGCTAGGTAGGCCACAGGGTGGGGGGAGGGCAGACTCTGGGCGGGAGGGGGCATTATGTATCAGAATACCAAGAGTGATCTCTGTGGGGACAAGACACTGTGGGGAGAGAGATTTGGAGCCAATTCAGGGAGTTCCCAGGGAATGGTTGGAGGGGGAATTCAACCAGAACTGGTCCCAGACTCACCTCTAGCAGAGGCCTGGCGATGGGCAAGTATTCAAAATTTTTTATGCCCTGTTGGCCCAAAGCAAATTGTATTATCACAGAATAATTCTTTAATGTTGACAGCTAATGTTCTATGGTTAAAACCATGATTTACAAAATAAATATTCTTAGTATGTTCGCATTAATGATGATTTTTTCACAGTATATAAATTCCCAGATTTCTCTGTAAGGGCTGGTGTATACTGCTAATTCTCTTGCAAAAAAAAATATATTGATTAATCAGTTTCTCACTAACTGAAGAAGAAATGTATGAAAACCTTCAACAAGAAATACAAAGTTATATATGAAGAGTTTAATCCCCGGTACAAACATATGTTGTCAACCTTTCAGATTATCATTATTAGTTAGTTTTCAGCTACATTGAATTTCACCTGTTGTACTGAACAAATTAAGTGGAATTGATAAGAACAGAAAATAGAAATAGGACAGGCAGCTCAAAACAGGAACCCTGAATGTAACAGTGAAAGGATGAAAAAATACAGCCTAACTGTACAATGACCCCAGAAAGCTAGATGTTTAAAAATACTATATAAAAAGCCCTAAATTCCTCAAATTCCTCACCCTGTCCTCTGCCAGTAAATAGCCAAAGGTCACACTTCTGCCTGCTTACTATAGGCCCTTGAGTACATAATCCTGGCCTAGTAAGATAATGGGATATGAGCTGAATAACCTCTTATCTAATGTCAGTAGACTGCTTGTGAAACCCCAGCCCCAGTGACCTATGCACGGGCTTTGTTGTAAACCCTATAAAAGCTATCTCAATTCTGCACTCGGGTCCTCAGTCCTCTACTCCTGCGTGGCATATGACTACAGTCCCCAGTGCACTTCAAATAAAAAAGTCATCATGCTCTTTGCATCAAGACTATTTCTCTTGAGTAATTTGGGGTGTCACCTTTTCTGAGTCAGAGGGTGAAGTTCCTTCCTCTGAGGGCCTTCCAACAGATCCAAAAAATGCCTTGTTTCCTTGGTTCTCTAGCTAAGAATAGAGTTCTGGTATTATTATTATTATTATTATTATTATTATTATTATTATTATTTTACATATCTATCTCAGTTCCCTCTCACTCCCATCCTCCCATGGCCCCTGACCATCCTTCCCATTCCATTCCTCACCCACTCCACAGGAAGTGTGAGGCCTTCTAGGAGTGATCATTAAATTCTATCCAGTCATTGTTAGTAGGTTCTAGGCCCTCCCTCCTATCTTTAGGTTAAAGGAGCTCCCCTCCATGGGGAATGTCCCAAAGTCCTTGTGCACCAGGGTTACATCCTGGTTCCATGGTCAAAGGTTCTGTAGACTGCCCAGGTGTTCTGGTTTCTTATTCCCTGTCAAATGAGCAATTGTTCCTAAAGGCTATACTGAATCTCCAATTACATTAATCTCTTCTGATGAATAGATTTGTAACTAGAGCTCTAGATTTTCATTGCAGAAATGAGTTACATCTTTTACCCAGTTTCAATTCTCTAAACATTTTTGGTGTAGCCACATCAGAAGAATGAATATTACAGAGGCGTTGAGGCCCATAAACAGAGGCTTCCTAGCAAACAGAAGGCAATCCATCTCTGGGTTGAGACATGCCATTGTCTCCTCTTGTATTGGTTAATCCACTCATGTGGGTCAATCAACCAGCTAAAGAAAGGCATATGGAAAGTGGACTCCCTGAAATCCTGCCTTCTGTATAGACTCTTAATGGGCAGTTGTCATGAAGCTTCATTTAGTCTGCCCTTTTAACTGAATTAATCAGAAAAAAGTTTATTTTGAATTTTCTTCTTTTTAAATCTCTTATATAACTTATCTTTCCTCACAATTTAGGCTTCATTCCCTCTAAAACTATCCTACCTATCCCCCATTGCATGTCTGCTTCTCCACCATGTGACTGACTTCCAGGCTAGTTTAATTCATATAGCTAATAGGATTTAGTTTCCCCACCTTAGGGTTTTCTTTTTAAACTCTGGTTAAAATTATCCTTGAGCTTCCTTTTAAGAATGTTCTAAAACACTATGAAACACAATGATAATAAGATATGTCCATCTGGCAAATCCTAACAACAAAAGTTTATAATGCTCAAGGAGATTTTCTAGTACAGATGGTTCCTATCTGAAAGGGAGTCTGCCTGCTCAGGGATATGTACCAGCAGAAATGATCCTTAACTGTAACTGGAGAGGGTGCACCAAGGGCACTAAAATTTCCACTGAACCCTTATCCTGAGAGGCACTTCTTTCAAGTCCTATAAAGCCTCAAGGCCTCCTTAGGCCATGTTGCACAACCTCTATTCCTATAGATAAGTTTTTGCCCATAATTATTCTAAGGATATTCTGCTTCTGTTGAAGTCAGAGTTGTATTCTCATTCCTTTTCCCACATTGTCAAAATCCATCCCTGACCTAATAGAGTCCACCACAGTTCTTTGTGTCAAAAAACAGTATGAGGGGCCAAAGCTTGAAGGGCAAGTAAGAAGGTCTCAGACCTTAGAATAATCTGTTGACCCTAAGGGTTTCAGGCTGATGAATCCCAGCCATTATTTGATACTTATTTTGTTTTAACTAAAAAGATATATAAAAGACAGATTATTTTTTAACTAAAGGGGCCATAAACATGGAGATTGAACCCAAGTCAAGTCATTGAAAAACAGGGATATCTGATGATAATTAGATTCAGTGTAAACATTTATGCATATCCTTTGAAACTCTATATTCCTGTTTATCTCAAAACAAGTAGCCATAATATATTATGATAAGGAGCTTGAAGAAAATACAGAATCTCACTTTTTGATTATGTAGGACAAGAGGGGGCCTGGAATGAGATCTGTATTGAGTTGTGTAGCTCAGGAATCATGTTTTAAACTGAATACTTTCCACAAATTTGCTATGGAAAACTTTGGGCATTTTTAAGAATGGGCACAACATGGCTCTTCTCATTGCTGAAAAGGTAAATCATTGCTTTCAGCTTTGTACCCACTAATGATCCCACCTGACTCTCATTCATTGGCAACACAGATGGTTCTCATTAATTCAAATGGCTCACTAAACAAAACTGAAAATCAAAAACCTTGAAGGGTATTCCTAACAATAAAGAGGGAAGGAGAACAGCATTAAAAATATCAGACTATATTATATACATATATTACATTGTCAAATAATAAAATTATTGAACAAAAATACTTTGATGGTAAATTAAGGATATTCAAAAACTCCTCAAAGTTCTCTAAGTACAAGAAATGAAGCTAATTTCTAAAGAAATAGATTTTCTGTAGAAAATACTACAAGAATATGCCTAAACATAAGAATATTTAAATCATAATAAAAATTTGTGATTCTGAAGCTAAAAGGTCAGTTATATAGGCATGCTACTCTTTGAATGTCACATATAAAAGATATCAAGAAAACAAAGTTGTAGTTCTTTTTTTCTAAATGACCTTTAGTAATAATTATAGTAATTAATAAAGTAAAAAGTTTTCTCCATGGAGCTTGCCACATTGAGACACTAACAGTATGTCTTAAAGATGGAATTTTATTCAGACATTACTGCACATAACAACTAATGAGTTGATAAAATAGTACAGGATATTCATATTTTGTTATTTTTCCATTCAGTGATAAAATCTTGGTTGTCAGTTATCAGTCTAGCCAGAAAAGATTTACATTATAGTTAATGATATCACATTTTAATATTTGACAAAGTATCTTCAACTCATTTTATCCTGGGAACTTTTCTAAAAGGGAGCTACAGAGAATGACAAATACTGAGTTTGTAGAACTGAACTTACTTTGATCTTATATATTATTCCATATGGGACCAATTATTAGGTTAGGTTAAGGGAAACTATGTCAAGAGTTGAAAACACCCAAGTTCAGTATTACGTGTTTGCATTATGGGGTCTTAGAACATATTGATAGTCTCAAATTAAAAGGGGATTTTAGTGCAATTGTAGAAAATAAGACTTTAGAATTACACAGACTCCCAGGTGATCACACATTCAAAAATGCTGAGACAAAGCAGCCTTTCAGATAACTACAAGGATTTCTGCATCTTCTTGGGATCCCCATGACAGTACCCCCTACAAGCAGGAATCAGTTTTGAAAGAATGGCAGCCAAATTCCCAAATATTGTTTATAAATGTTCATTTTAATTTAAATGGGCTTGGATATAAATGGTTTATGGACACAACCAATCTCTTTAAAAGTAAAAAGGGGATTATGGTATAGATAGAAATACTTTGTTTTAATTTATTGATACAAATTTAAGGTCAATTTTGTGATATGTATATTTCTCCACTTGTTTAAGTATTGTCTTTACATATCTCATTTACAATTTTTTTTTCATTTCCTTCAGGTTATCAAATTTATTATGTGGCTGTCAGAAAATATCTGAGGATTCTTTGTATTTCTTTTTTTTTAATTTTCTTATTAATATTTATTTAATTTTATATAACAAAGTCCAATTATATGAAAACAAACATTTATACACAATATTTGGGAATTTGGGTGTCGTTCTTTCCAAACTACTTCCTGCTGGTAAGGGGCGCTGTCATGGGGGATTAGAAGAAGATTCAGATATCCTGGCTCTAGTCTTTCAGGCTGCTTTGTCCAGCTGTTTTGAATGTAGGATCACCTGGTACTCTGTTTCAGGTGGTCTGGCTTGATCAAACCACATTAGTCTGGAAGGAATCCACATCTTTTCATTTTCTGTGGAAACAAAAATAGAAATCCTTTTCCCCAATAACTTGTCCTTCAACATAAATTTTGGAGTCAAAGCATTTTTTTAATTTAATTTATTATTTTACATGTCGATCCCAGTTCCCTCTCCCTCCCTCCCTCCCTTTTACCCTCTCTTCCCTCTCACATGCACTCTAAACACCCTCCCCTCCCATCCCCCCACCCCAATTCTATATGTGGGGGAAGCTCATTTACAAATGTAATGTATAATTTAGCACAGATTATAGATGGTTAACTATGATAGTCAAAGTTAAGTTAATTAAGTTTTCTCAGTATATAGAGACATATTTGAGATAGATAAATATCCTTCAAACCCTTCAAAGGCCTACAGAATATGGCATTTAAAATGGTTTAGGGTTTTTCTTAACATTGAGGCACAACTGCTCCTGGCAGCACCACCTGTGTCAGAAAGGAAGATGGACATTAAAGAAACTCATTATGGAGTTTGCTTTCAAAATGGCAAGACTAAACATGTGGGCAAGATACTGCTCTTGTATGGACTGTTTGACTTTATGCTGTATAAACTGGACATGCAGGACCCATAGGAAAATGATTGCTAATAAAAATGGGTATTGCTACAGGATTCCTGCTTCATGGAAGAGTCTGCCAGACATTATGCAGGGCAAAGAGAAAAGGGACTGACAAATTGCCAAGACAGGTAGACAGTTTAAAGTTTCCTGGTTTACTGAGGAGTCTGCCAAACTCACTATAGCCTATAGGCTGATGATGGAACACTACAGAAGAACTTTGGATGACTGACCAGGTAGCAAGGTGTCTCTGTCATTTATAGAGTTTATATGTTATTCTTCTGTGGTCTTTGGAGGAATTGGAGAGAGATGATTATGGTTATAGTTTTTCTTAGTCACGATTAAAGGTAACTTACATATAGGACTTTAGTCTAACAATGTTAGAATAGATGATGGAATATTTTATTTAAATCTTGCTAAATGTTAATGACTAAACATTGTTAAATATGGTTCTCGATAAGTGTTTTGTTATATATTTTCCTATGTTAAAGTTAAAACCCTTCTTTTTATTTAGACAGAAAAAAAGGAGATTATGGGAGATATCATTCTGTAATTATGTTTTTCTTATTGTTTAATGCATAAAGTACTGTTGTACAATAGGAAAGCAAGATAGGCATGACTAGAAGACAAGGAGGATTAGGGAAGTGATAGGGAGGAGACTCAACATGTAGGACTTGAGAGAAGAGAGGTTCAAATCCTCTCTCTGGTAAGATAGACCACATGGAAATACTTAGATTAATAGAAATTGGTTCATATTTAAGACCGATATAGCAAATAAGAAATGCTATTAACAGATCAAAAGCATTATATCAAAAGAAATTACATGCAACTCTTTGGCCATCCTATGAGTGCTTCTTTGATGCTAACATATGGACATTTCATTTAAAGTACATTTTCAAAAATCTAGTTCATTTAAGAAATATGTCAGTGATAGAAACTCAGTTACTATCAACAATCAT